>NW_024344253.1:106370-398396 GCF_902729225.1 Pteropus medius | reverse complement strand
TTGAGAGTCCAGAAATAAACCTATATGTATACACACACACACACACACACACACACACACACACACAAGTAGTTACTATCAAAGGAGCCAAAAACATACAACCGAGACAAAAAACCTCTTCAATAGTTTGGGCTGGGAAAATTAGAGAGCCACATGCCAAAAGAATGAAACTAGACTGCTGTTTGTCACCATACACAAAAATAAACTAAAAATGGATCAAGGACCTAAATGTAAGACCTGAAACAATAAAACACTTAGAAGAAAACATAGGTACTAAACTAATGGACCTTGGTCTTAGTCTGGGTTTTCTGAATTTGACCCCAAAGTCAGGGGAAGTAAATGCAAAAATAAATGGGTGGGACTGTATCGTATCGAATTAAAAAACTTCTGTACAGCAAAAAAATGCAACCAACTGAAGGGGAAAAGATACTTGCCAACAACACCTCAAAATACATAAAATCTTACATTTTCACAAGAAAACAATCCCATTAAAAAATGGGCAGAGAACCTGAGCAGACACTTCTCCCAAGGAGACATACAAATAGCAAACATATATGAATAGATGCTCAACTTCACTAGATATTAGGGGAATGTAAATCAAAACCACAATGAGATAACATCTCACACCTATTAAAATGGCTATTATCAACAAGACAAGAAATATGTTTTGGAGGGGTCGTAGTGAAAAAGGAACTCTCATGCACTGCCGGTAGGAATGCAAATTGGTGCAGCCACCTCGGAAAACACTGTGGAGTTTCCTCAAAAACTCAAGAATAAAGCTACCATATCACCCAGCAATCCCTCTTCTGGGTTCTTCCTGAAAATTTTAAAAACATTTATTCGTAAATATATATGTACTCCTGTGTTCACTGCAGCATTATTCACATTGACTAAGACATGGAAACAACCAAAGTATCCTTCGATAGATGACATTTAATCTCTAAGAAGCTCTGATACATATATACAATGATGTATACAATGGAATACTACTCAGCTATAAAAATAGATGAAATACTGCCGTTTGCGACAATATGGATGGATCTTGATAACAAAAATAAGTCAAATGGAAAAAGTCAAGACCCATATAATTTTATTCATATGCGGGATATAAAACAAAAAGCAACTAGTGAACAAACAAGACAAGCAAAAACTCGTGGACACAGACAACAGTATGGTGGTTACCAGAGGGAAAGGGGAGAGAGTGGGAGGTAGAAGAGGATAAAGGGGGTCAGATATTTGGTAGTGGAAGGAGACTTGACTTTGGGGGTTGAACACACAATACAATATACAGATTGTGTATTATAGAATTATGCGCTCGAACATGTAATCTTATTAACCAATGTTACCCCAATAAATTTAATAAGTTTTTTTAAAAGTAATCATGAAAATAGATTTATAAATTAAAAAAGAATCAAATAATAAATTACTTTTTAAATCAATTACATTAAATATTACTCTCTAAATAATAATATAAAATAAAAATATATCCCAGCAGCTCAAGTTAAATACTTGCTTTCATAGTAGATTTAACAGGCTGATCTAATTGAATAATAATAATAGTATATATTTTAAAGTTAAATATCTGTATTTGTCAAAATATTTTTAAAACCCAAAATGGATAATAAAAATAAGGGGAATAGTACTACTAAAGAAGTATTAGTACAGAATTCTATATATGAGATTGGCTTGGAAAATTAATCGAATTCACGTTTTCCAGTTTCCTATTATAGAAAATCATATGTAAAACCATTGTGAGGATATATACTGTTTTGTGTCATAATTGACTTGTGGATGAGATAGTAATTTAAAACCTCAGGTTATTTTGAAGAAAAAGTCAATTTGTCTATCGAGTGTGTATTAAAAGTCATAATTGTTTCCTTCAAACCGATTATTAAACGAAAAACTTGCCTTAGAGAAAAGTTGTAAACTCTGTTTTGGAGACCTGAATCTAATCCTTAACAATAATTGGAAAGGATAGTCTTTTACAAGGTCATTAAATACTTTTTAGGTGATTCTAATATTTCAAGCATATTTTTCAAGAAATATGGCTTTTCCAGGCATCTGTTACTAGAAGTCATAAATTCATAAGACTATTCTTGAGTTTAAAAAGACAATGGGACCAAAAACAAATCAGTGGTTGCCAGCCTGGGGTGGGAGGAATTGACAACAAAAGGACTTGAAGGAACTTCTGTGAATGAGAAACTGTTCTGTATCTTGTTTGCAATGTGGTAGTTATTTAATTGTATGCATTTGTCAAAACTCAGACCTGTACACTAAAAAGGGTAAATTTTACTGTATATCAGTTATATCTCAATCAATATGAATTTTAAAAAGGTAAAGTGGATTAAAATATGTGCAGTTGCCAAAAGCATCAAAACATTTGGCTTTCCATAGCCTTATAAATGGTGCTTAATGATCTCTGAGTAAAAGTGACCTGGTGAGTCATTGCTCCCTGCTCTCTTGACACCGAACCACTCCAGTATATGTAAGGCCTAGGAAAGTGGAGCGAATACCTGAATTGAACTGACAGCATTTGTCTGAAATTTCTGGCATAAAATTTAGCACCTTTGTATTAAAAATTTGGGTCAGGGAACATCAGTAGCAGCCAAAAACGACATATTTCATCAAATGAACTGAGCTCTCAGGTCATTTCAATCTCTTATTTTCTGTTTGTCTCTGTAACCTTGGAAGCAGTGAATAGTCAGATTTGGACTGCTGTATTATGGGTTAGACTTGTAGGGGAGTCTGTTGTCCTTGAAGTGGTAGCTAGTGAAACTGTTATCTCAAGTGCCTGCTATGTGCTGCTTTTCCACTTGGTTATCTAATAGGCATCTCAACATTTCTTGGTCCTATTAAAATAGTAGATATTTCTTCTTCTTTCCCATGTTGATAAATTTGTTTGAGTCAAATCCCCAGGAAACATTTTGATTCCTCTTTCCGACACCCTATTGTCTGTGTTCAAAGCAAGTCCTGCCAACCCTGTCTTCAAAATTTATCACACAATCTGCCCATTTTTGTCCATTTTCTCTGTCACCTTGCCATCCAACCCCCTACCACAGTCTCCTAACTTGTCTGCCTGTGGAAGAGAAGTTCATGATCCTCTGCAATTTCTTCGCCACTTAACAACCAATGTCTTTTTTTAAAATGTAAATTAGGTTCTCTTACTTCACACTTAACATCCTCCAGTAGCTTTCTGTGCCCTTAGAATAAAGTCAAACTTGTGTAACCTGCACACTCCAGTCCCAACCTGCTGCTTTGACCTCCTCTCCTCTCCTCTCCTCTCCTCTCCTCCTCCTCTCCTCCTCCTCTCCTCTCCTCTCCTCTCCTCTACTTGTACCACCTGTACCTGCCTGGATTTTGTTTGTTTGTTTGTTTGTTTGTTTTTAACAAACCAGCTGATTCATCTCTCAGAGCCTTTGTACTTGCTGCACCCTGTGCTAGGGACTCTTCACTTTGATCTAAAGTGACTTGTTCTCTGAGTTCAGATGCTACCTCCTCCCAAAGGCCAACCCTGACCACCAGCACTGCCTGTAGCTCACAACCTTATCCCCCTGTCTTATTGCCCTGCCCTATTTTCTTCATAGTACGGATCCAAATAAAAAATTTTCTTCTTATGTATTTGTTTTCATTCCGTAAGAAGTGTGACTGCCTTGTTCATTGCACTTATGCCACAGTGCCGGGCCTGTGTTAGTCTCTCGGTGCATATCCTTAATGATTATTCCAGTCACTGTGCTAGTTACTCAGGGTGCACGCATGAGTGAGACGTGGGCCCTGCGTTCAGAGAGCTTACACTCTAGTGGAGGAGACAAATGGGAAAATAATTATAACACAGTATGCCAAGTGCCTTAATGGTGGGAAGTGAAAATCTCTCTGGCAGTATTACAAGAAGTCAGCGGTTCCTTCCTTCACAGATATTTGTTGAGGACCCTGCTGTGTGTCAGGATTTATACCGTATTCAAGAGATATAAAAGTCAGTACAGTAGATAGCAATCTTGCCCACAGCTGTATGGTTACAGTGTGATAGATCCTCTGTGCAGAGTTGGATAAGGTTCAGAGTGGAGATGACATTTAAGCAAAGATATATAAGAGTTGCTTAGTCAGAGAAGAATAAAGGTCATCTTAAGAAGAGTAAAAGATTAATAAGTTCGTCAAATAAGAGAGACACATAATGTACATAAAGTTGAAATATTTAGACTGTACCTTTATTAATTAGAATTTTACCTAGAATATTTTGTTATAAGAAATTAATGGTACCTAGAACTTGAGATATCAATGCAATAGTAAAGTAGCCATTTTTATAAGGCTAAATATTATAAATACTGTTAAGATGGCATATTTGGCTTTTTTCCCTATTATCCCCACAGACTTCTTTTCATTAAAATCCAATGGAAGTTAAAGGAAATGGTCACTTAAACATTTTATTGATTATCATTTTGATTCATGTGACTAGATCTACCTAAAAGTCATATTTTTAAAATCTCTTAGAAAAATAACATTTATTGACTGTTTTCTATGTGTCAGACACTGTTCTCGGTACGTTACATATATTAACTCATTTAACTCTCCTAACAATCTTCTGACGTAGTTCTCTGTACCTCCATTCTATAGATGAGGATCTCAAAGTCCAAAGAGGTCTAAGTAGCATGGGCACAGAGCTAGTCAGCATACCATAACTCCAGTGCTCTTTAGAAATGGATCACATTCTGCCAGAATTAGCTAACTTGCTCAGTTAAAAACTTAACTAATACTTTTTCAACATCTGCATTGTAGCAGGCACTGAAAAGGATGAATGAAATATAGCCTATTTCCTCAAGAAGTATAATATTTAGTTAGCTTCAAGAAAAGTGATAAAGAAACAACAGGTAGACATGAAGTAGAGAGTAATTCCTTTGGGAAAAAAACTATTTAAATCAGAAATAGTTCATCCATCTTTGCAGCCTATAGCTTGTTATGCTACTTGAGATTCTTTTAAAATGTATTTGAATACATCTTTTTCTAGCATTTTTTAAATGCTAAAGAAGTTGCAAAAATAGTACATAGAGTTCCATGTACCCCTCAACTCAGCTTCTCCTAATGGTGATGTCTTATATAACTGTAATACAACATCAAAACCAGAAAACTGATATTAGTACAATACTGTTAACTAGACTACAGATCTTATTCAGCTTTCATCATGTTTAATAGGCTTTCGTGTGTCATTGTGTGTGAGTATATGTATAGTTCTGTACTGTTTTATCCATGTGCTTTATCTGTGTAACTACCACCAAAATCAAGATATGAAACTGTCCCGTCACCACAAAGGAACTTCCCTGTCCCATGGCAGCCACTAATCTGTTTTCCATCTCTGTAATTTGTCATTTCAAGAATGTTCTGTAAATGGAATCATACAGTATGGAGCCTTTTGAACTTGACTTTTTTTGCTAAACATAATACACTTGAGAGCCATTCAGTTTTTTGCATGTATCAATAATTCCTTTCTGTTGCTCAATGGGATTCCAGTGTATGGATAGATCAGTTCAACCATTCACCCATTGAAGGACATTTTAATTGTTTTCAGTTTTTTACTGCTATGAATAAAGCTGCTGTGAACATTCATGTACAGGTTTTTGTATAAATATGTTTTCATTTCTCTGGGTAAATGCCCGAGAATAAGATTGCTGAGTCTGATAGAAAGTTCAAGTTTAGTTTTATAAGAAACTGCCAAACTATTTTCTATTGTGACTATACCATTTTACATCTCACCAGCAATGTATGAGAGCTCCAGTTTCTCTGCCTTCTCTAAGCAAAAGTTTTTACTATCGATGAAATCTAGTTAATCAGTTTTTTTTTATGGGTCGTATTTCCGTTGTCATGTCTCAGAACTCTTGAGATTCTTTTTGCCCCTAGATCCCAAAGATTTCCTCGTGTTTACTTCTAAAAGCTTTATAGTTCTATGTTTTACATTTAAATTCATGAATAATTTTGACATAAGTTGTGAAGTTTAGATGGAGGCTCATTTTGCCTATCAGTGTACAGCATAATTTGTTAAAAAATACATTGCTTCCTCCACCGAATTGTTTTTGCCCCTTTGTCAAAAAGCAGTTGGAAATTTTTTTTTTAATTGGTTGGGTGTATTTGTATCAATCTACTCCTGGAATCTTTGTTCCATTGATCTCTGTGTCTATTTCTCTGCCAGACACTGTCCTGATTGTTATAGCTATGTTTAGTAAGCCTGAACTTCAGGTGAAGTGATATCTCTCACTTTATTCTTTATCAGAATTGTTTTAGCTATTCTAGTTTCTTTGCTTTTCCATGGCAATCTTAGAATAAGCTTGTCTATATGTTCAAAAAAACTTCGCTCTGATTTTGGTGAGAATTGCATGTATATATCACTTATGGGGGGAATCGACATCCTTACTATATTGAGTTTTCTAACAGGTTATGTATATGTTTTTTAAAATTAATATCTTGGTATTTTCCCTTTTTTTGGGTCTATTGTAAATTATAAATGGTATTGTGTTGTTAATTTTGGTCTTTACATGTTGTTGCTAATGTATAAAAATACAACTGATCTTTGCTTTTTAATGTCATATCCTGTGATCTCACTGAACTGACTTAGTAAATCTAGGTGTTTTTAAAACAGATTTCCTGGGAGTTTCTACAAAGACAATCATGTCCTCTCTAAATAGGGAAGGTTTAGTTCTTCTCTTCCAACCAGTATATCATTTGTTTCCTTTTCTCGCCTTATTGCACTGGCTAAGACTTCTAGCACTATGTAGAATAAGCATGCTGAGAGCAGGCATTTTTGTCTTGTTTCTAATTTTAGGGGGGAAACATTCATTCTTTCACCACTAAGTATGATGCTACCATAGGTTTTTTTAATGACTGCTCTTTGTCAAGTTGAGTTTGCCTTCCATGTTAGGGTTCTTCAGAAAAATTGAACCAGAATGGATAGAATAGGATTTTACTCAGCCTTTTTTGTTCTATTCAGATCTTCAATTGATTGGATGAAGCTCACCCACACTAGGGAGGCAATCTGCTCTACTGAATCTAGATTCAAATGTTAATCTCATCCAAAACACCCTCACAGACATATAATAATGTTTGACCAACTGTGTGGGCACTCTGTGGCCCAGTCAAGTTGACATATAAAATTAATCATCACAACCTCTATTTCTCATTTGCTGAGAATTTTTTCATTAATGAGTGTTGAATTTTGTTACATGCTTTTTTGTATTAATTAATACAATCATTTGATTTTTCTTTAGCTTATTGATATGGTGCATTATATTGATTGAGTTTCAAATATTGAAATAGCCTTGCATTCCTGAAATAAATCCCACTTGATCATGATATATAATTCTTTTTTTATATAGATGCCATTTGTATCAGCTTTTTGTTTTATATTTTCTCTCCTCTTATGTTTATTATTTCCTTTCTTCGGATTTCTTTGGGTTCATTTTGCTCTTTTTCTAGTTTCTTAAGGTAGGGGCTTAGTTATTGACTTAAGATCTTTCCTCTTTTGTAACGTAAGCATTTTAGTACTATAAATTTTCCTCTTAGCATTGCTTTAACTTTATCCTACAAATGTTATATTCTATTTTCATTTGATTCTATTTTTTATGCCCCTTGAGACTTCCTCTTTTGACCCATGGATTATTTAGAGTGCTTTGTTTAATTTACAAGTATTTGGAAACTTTTTTTCCTGTTATCATTCTGTGATTGATTTCTAGTTTGATTCCATTATAGTCAGGGAACATACTCTGTTTTTAAGTATGTTGAGGTTTGTTTTATGATCCAAGATATGGTCTGTCTTGGTAAATATTCCATGAGTATTTGAAAAGGATGGGTATTCTGCTGTCGTTGTATGGGATGTTGTAAAATTGTTTATTAGATTCTGTAAGTTGGCAATGTTGTTGACTTCTATATCTTTGCTAATTTTCTATCTAATAGTTCTATTGATAGTAGCGAGAGACATGGGACGCTTTGTTAACCCTTCTGAAACTATATCTGAATAGTCCCACCACTCTTGGCCTTTCATAATACGTTCTATGCCATTTTCTCCGTAGTGTAATGTACACATTGATCCCACAGTAATATGAATCTTAGGCACTCCTTGTAGTTAGTTCACTGTTCTACATCTCAGAACCCAAGAATTTCTTCACTGTTGTGTCTTTAGTTTCTCTGAAAAGTAAGAGTCTTTGAGTTAGTCTTTGAGTGAGTAGGCTGATCTCACACTTTCTTTAAAATACGCCCCTACAGTAAAATTAGTTTGTTTCAAGGAAAAGAGAAAGTTTAATTTGCAAGGTTGCCAATTGATCGTTAAACTAAAGTACGAGGACTGCTTATGTTGGTGGGGGAAAGATCTGTAAAGTTCTTGAGGGTAAAGGCCATGTATTTTTGTGGTTCCCATGGCCCTTCCTAGAAAAGTGCCTTTCGCATATCTGTGGAATGACTTAAAAATAAATGAATGAATCCTGGATAATGTGAGTCATCACAAAACAAAGACGCCCACTCTGTAAACTGGTATTCTTCTTGGGCTTTATGAAAGGCCCGAAAAGCTAGAAGGGTTTCCTGAGTCTGCAGTGTTTATCACTGGCTTTTTTCCAACCTGGCTGTTGTTAAATGAAATACTCAAGCAAAAAGCTCTGCATATAAAAATGAAACCTAATTTAATTTTTAATCAAGTAAAAAAATAAGTTTCATATTCTACATGTATAACAAACTGGGAAGAAATGGACCATTTCAGCATAATACTCTCTACCTCTTTGCCTAATGCTGAAGCTGCTTTAATTCACCAAGACAAATTTAGATGTATTTATTACATGTACAGGCATTCTTTATATGAAAGAAGGCCATTATGTTACTTAGTCATTTTTTTCCATGTTTCATACCCAGTTTGAGATCTGAAATGTCTAAGTTCATAGCAGTAGCTAGTTAATGACTCAGATAGTGGGTTATTGTTCATAAGTGGCATACTGTGATTTTTTTTTTTTTTTAATTAGGCATTTTCGGTGGTGAGCCACAAACTAGGTGGCACAGGGATTACCACTGTTTGCATAGGATATAAAATTTTTATTGACCTATTGATTGACACGTTTTTGAAACATTAAGAAGCGTCAGTTAACTTCTTGTTGATAAACCACAACCCTTACAGGAACTTAATTTTTCCCCTTAACTGCTGTTGGTTCGATTGTCTTTGTATAATGACCTTCATCTGGTATTATATTTTTGGTGATCAAAAACCTTTATAACATGTTCAAAGGAAACTAAGTTATACTTAAGGTCATCTGACCCAAGATCCCTATCTATTAGTAGAGTTAAATGAGAATAAGATTTTTCAAGCCAAGACAAATAAGCAACAGACCACAATTGTCTACTGCTTCTGTTTTCCAAGATTAAGGAAATCATACTTGGGAGCCATTTGTTTAAATGTGTTTAGTTCCTGTTCCTCTGTTGACCAGTCCTCCTCATAATGCATTAAGATAATGCCAGGTTTACTTTTTGCCAGCTTGGGTTTCCCCTCTGTATACACACTACGTTTAGTAACCTTCATACAGAAACAGAGGGACCAACTCTATGTTATATGTGCATATAGCAAGTCTGGTGATGGTCAGAGTCCACTGGGAGAAGTGATTTTATGTGAAAATCCTCCCACATATCTGGTTTCTTAGGACTGACAAACTGCTTTTCCCAACTGCATGGTGAAATTACCAGCTGTGCCCCTGACACATTGGCTGGGTGACAACCCGTAGTTGCTTCCATCCAGAAATGACGTATTTAATTTAAATGTTATGGCTTCTGTTTCATATTCTGAGTGACCTCAGGAAAAAATCTGTGTCAAAATTAGGCTGTAAAGTATCTGAGGTTGCTTTGAATTATTTTGATTTTTCTTCATTTGGAGGGATGCTTCAAAATTGAAAATGATTTTTTTTCCAAGTTGATCCTTTTCCACTTGGCAAACGTTACGTTTTTCCTCTCTGCAGAAGCCAGTGTGGCTTTGACTTCCATTTTTGCTCTCTACATTTGCTTTGCCTGCATCATTCCCTGAGTTGTCACTGTTCCAGGCCATCACAGGCATGTGTGAGATCGGGACGTGGTGGGGCCTCTTCCTTCCACAGTGAAAGCTAGCATGTTTTCCTAAGAATAGTAATGTGGCTACAGTGGAAACAAATATGAAAGTTGAAGGAAAAGGCATCTAGTTGTGAGCATATAAAAATAAGGGAAGCGTGATGGAAACAAAGCTGTTTTCAAAGGAAGGAGTGGTGTGTGGTCAGAGGCAATGAACTTAGAGAGACTTGGCCTTGTGGGAAAGAGGTGGGGCACTGGTGCTAAGGGAGAACAGAAGGATGAAGAGAAAAGAAGTCTTTGAAATGATCTTAAGTTTAAATGCACAAGTGATTCCTAGAATTCCCAGTTTCAGAGGTTTTCAGTGCCTATTTTAAAGTGTCAAGTGAATCAATATAGCTCTATTTTTATAGCATCTGAAAAGCAATAAATTGACATTCTTGTTTAGGATTTTTTAAATCCCCCTTTTTTCTGAAGGAAAAAAAGAAAAGAAGGGAGCACAAACAGAGCACAAATAATCGAGTGTAGACTGTGGCACTTAGGAAGGGCTGCTGCAGTCCAAGTTGAGTGTAGTCCTTAAGATTCGGAGATATCTATAACTAGAGTTCGAATGGAAGTAGCATGGGGAGTTCCGGAAATCTGAATGCAGACTTCCTGCACCTTGGCCCTAAGGAAGCGGGGCCTTATCTCTTCCTCTGCAGAACACAGGTCTTGGGGAGGATGGACTATGGTGGAAACCAGCCCCGGGATGGTAGTACATGCAGAAAATGACCAGTGTTACCTCACCTCTGAGGTACTGCCTGGCGGGTCTGGGCACAATCATTGAAATTCCTTGGAGCATGGTTAAATGCACGTCTCGTCATGAAAGCTACTGGGCTTCATCACTTTGACTCCAACTGCATCCAGGCCTGAGGCTGGTGACACTTGACATTGGGAGCCATATTTTCAGTGAGGAAAGGTAAGATGTATTACTCATCTTGGCAATTCTAGCACCTATCAAGTGCTTTGGGCATATAGAAGTTCAATAAATATTGAAGGGGAGAAGTCACGAAAGAGGGAGATAGGGAGGAGTTAGAGAAGCTATTAAAACAGTGATGGGTACTTAGAGCTTTTAAGCGGAATGAAAAAAATAGAATAGAAAAAAAAACATTGCATAACTGCTCCCTCGTTAACTTTTTTTTCCAATTACAGTTGACATTCAATGTTATATTAGTTTCAAATATACAGCATAATGGTTAGACATTTGTATAATTTATGAAACGACTCCCCCCCATTAGTCTAGTACCTACTTGACACATGATTATTACAATATCGACTATATTCCCTATGCTGCAGTTTACATCCCCGTGACTATTTTGTAACTACCAAGTTGTACTTCTTAATCCCTTCACCTTTTCCCCCCACCCCAAACCCCTTCCATCTGGCAACCATGAGTTTCTTCTCTGTATCTATGTGTCTGTTTCTCTTCTTTCATTTATCTTGGTCTTTAGATTCCACATATAAGTGAAATCATTTATACCTGTCTTTTTCTGTCTGACTTCTTTCACTTAACATAATACCCTCTGGGTCCATCCACATTGTCACAAATGGTAAAATTTCATTCTTTTTTATGGCTGAGTAATATTCCATTGTATATATGTATCACTTCTTTATCCAGTCATCCATTGATGGGCACTTAGGTTGCCTCCATATCTTGGCTATTGTAAATAAAGCTGCAGTGGGAATAAGGGGTGCCTATATCTTTTCGAATAAGTGTTTTGGATTTCTTCAGATAAATACCTGGAGGTGGAATTTCTGGGTCATAAGGTAATTCTACTTTTAATTTTTTGAGAAACCTCCAAACTGTTTTCCATAGTGACTGTACCAATTTGCAATTCCACCAACAGTGCACAAGGATTCCCTTTGCTCTACATCCTTACCAGCACTGGTTGTTTGTTGATTTATTGATGATAGCTGTTCTGACAGATGTGAGTTTAATCTTATTGTGATTTTAATTTGCATTTCTTTGATGATTAATGACATTGAGCATCTTTTCATATGTCTATTGGCCATTTGTATGTCCTCTCTGGAGAAATGTCTTTTCAGGTCCTCTGCCCATTTTTTAATTAGGTTGTTTGTCTTTTATGTTGTTAAGTTGTTTGAGTTGATTAAAAATTTTAGATATTAACCACTTATTGGATTTTTAACTGGTGAACATCTTCATCTATTAAGTAGGTTGCCTTTTGGGTTTTTTTGGGGGGTGGGGGGGAAGGTTCATTTACTGTGCAAAAACTCTTTAGTTTAATGTAGTCTCATTTGCTTATTTTTTCTTTTGTTTCCCTTGCCTGAGGAGCTATATCAGAAAAAAATTTTACTAAGAGCAATGTCAGAGAGTTTACTGCCCATGTATTCTTTTAGTAGTTTTATGATTTGGGGTCTTACATTTAAGTCTTTAATCCATTCTGAGTTTATTCTTGTATGTAGTGTAAGAAGGTGACATAGGCATGGGTTTATTTGGGGCTCTGTATTCTGTTCCATGGATCTATGTGTCTGTTTTTATGCCAGTACCATGCTGTTTTGATTACTATAGTCTTGTAGTATAGTTTGAGATCAGGTAGCATGATACTTCCAACTTTGTTCTTCTTTCTCAAGACTGTTAAAACTGCACAGGGTCTTTTGTGGTTCCATATAAATTTTTAGATTATATTTTCTAGTTCTGTGAAAAATGCCATTGGTATTTTGATAGGGATTGCATGGAATCTATAGATTGCTTTGGGTCGTATAGCTATTTTAATAATGTTAATTATTCCTATCCATGAGCACAGTATATGCTTCCGTTTATTTGTAAATTCTTCAGTTTCTTTCTTCATTGTCTTATAATTTTCCAAGTACAGGTCTTTTACCTCTTTGGTTAAATTTATTCCTAGGTACTGTATTTTATTTTTTGATACAATTATAAATGAGATTGTTTTCTTAATTTCTCTTTCAGATATTTTATTATTGGTATATAAAATGCAACTGATATATAAATATTAATTTTGTATCTTGTTACTTTACTAAATTCATTTATCAATTCTAATAGTTTTTTGGTGGAATCTTTAGGGTTCTCTCTATATATTACCATGTCATCTGCAAATAGTTTTACTTCTTCCTTTCCAATTTGGTACTTTTTCTTTTTAAATTTTATTTTTAGTTTCAAGTATATAGTATGTTGGTTAGACATTTATATAGTTTATGAAATGATCCATTTGATTATTCTTTTTCTCCTCTGGCTCTACACCTAGCCACTCATTACTGCTGACTGCATTCAATACGCCGTGCTCCCCATCCGTGTGACCACCTATCAACTACTAATTTGTACTTCTTTAACCTTCACTTCTTTCTCCCAGCCCCCCAACCCCTTCTCCTCTTGCCGTCACTAGATTGTTCTCTATATTTGCAAGTCTATTTTAGATTAGTTTGTTCTTTTTGTTCCTTAGATTCCACATATAAGTGAAATCATATGGTATTTTTCTTTCTCTGTCTGACATTTCACTCAGCATAATAACCTCTAGGTCCATCCATGTTGTTGCGAATGGTAGGATTTCATTTTGGTAACTTTTCTTTTTCTTGTCTGATTGCTATAGCTAGAACTGTCAGTACTATGTTGAATAAAAGTGGTGAAAGTGGATTTCCGTGTCTTATGCCTGATCTTAAGGAAAATGCTTTTAGCTTTTCCCCATTGAGTATGATGTTAGTTGTGGGTTTGTCATATATGGCCTTTATTATGTTGAAGTATGTTCCCTCTATTCCTACTTTGCTGAAAGTTTTTATCTTAAATGGATGCTGGATTTTGTCAAGTGGTTTTTTTTTTTTTTTGCATCTATTAATAGGATCATATGATTTTTATTCTTCATTTTGTTTATGTGGTATATCACATTAATTGATTTGCAGGTATTGAACCAACCTTGTATCCCAAGATAAAACCCACCTGATGTGGTATATGACCTTTTTAATGTATTGCTGAATTCAGTTTGCTAATATTTTGTTGAGGATTTTTGTGTTTGTATTCGTCATGGATCTCAGCCTGTAATTTTCTTTATTTGTAATGTTTTTGCTTTTGGAACCAGGGTAATAGTGGCCTCCTAAAATGAACCTGGGAGTCTTTCTTCCTCTTGAATGTTTTAGAATAGTTACAGAAGGATAGGTGTTAATTCTTTGAGTGTATGGCAAAATTTACTTGTAAAGCCATCTGGTCCAGGATTTTTGTTTGTTGGGAGTTTTTAAAATTACCGATTTGATTTTGTTACTAGTAATCAATCTGTTCAGATTTTCTGTGTCTTCTTGATTTGGTCTTGAAGATTGTATGTTTCTAGGAATATATCTATTTCTTTCAGATTGTTCCAGATGCCAATTTGTCGGCATAAAATTGTTCATAGTAGTTTCTTATAATACTTGGTAGTTCTGTGGTGCCAGTTGTCACTTCTCTTCAATTTCTGATTTCATGGATTTGGGTCCTCTCTCTTATTTTTTTGAAGAATCTAGTTAAAGATTTAACAATTTTGTTTATCTTTTCAAAGAACATGCTCTTGGTTTCATTGATCTTTTGTATTTTTTCAGACTGGTTTTGTTTTTTTGCTCCGATCTCTCTTTTCTTCTGTCTACTAACTTTGGCTTTGTTTGCTGTTCTTTTTCTAGTTCCTTTGAATGTAAGGTTAGATCGAGATTTTGCTTGTTTCTTGAGGTAGGCATGTTTTGTTATGAATTTCTCTCGTAGGACTGCTTTCATTGTGTCCCATAGATTTTGGATTGTTGTGTTTTCATTTTCATTTGGCTCAAGGTATCTTTTGACTTCTTCCTTGATCTCATTGTTAACCCATTCATTGTTTAGTAGCCTGTTATTTAGCCTCCATGTATTTATGTGTTTTTCAGTTTTCTGCTTATAATTGATCTCTGGTTTCATACCATGGTGGTCAGAGAAGACACTTGATATGATTTCAGTGTTCTTAAATTTATTGAGACTTGTTTTGTGGCCTAACGTGTTCTATCTTGGAAAATGTTACATGTGCACTTGAAAAAAAAAATGTGTATTATTCTACTCTGGAGTGAAATGCTCTAAAAATAGCAGTTAAAGCCATCTGGTCTAATGTGTCATTAAGACCACTGTTTCCTTGTTGATATTTTTTTCCTGAAAGATCTGTCCATTGATGTCATGGGGTGTTAAAGTCCCCTTCCCTTACTGTATTACTGTCAAAGTCTTTCTATATGTCAGTCAATATTTGCTTTATATATATAGGTACTCTTATGTTGAGTGCATAAAAGTTTACAAGGGTTATATCCTCTTGTTGAATTGATCCCTTTATCATGAAATGCCCTTCTTTGTCTCTTATTATAGCCTTTGTTTTAAAATCTGTTTTGTCTGATATAATTATTGCTACCCCAGCCTTTTTCATTTCCATTCACATGAAATGTCTTTTTCCGTCCCTTTCAGTGTATGTGTGTCTTTCGATCTAAAGTGATTTCTAGCAGCTTTCTGTCTCTCCCAAACATACGAAATCACCACTGATTTTTATAAGCAGATATTGTGGGAGCTCCTCTTCCTGCGTTGGTGCTGTGGGATGGGGAGCCCAGTGTGCAACTGGGACCCATCATTCCTCATGGGGGACCTCTGCAGCTGAGACATCCCTCCCGATTCTCAGCTGCCATGTGTAGGTGTGCAGTCAGCCTGTTTCACGTGTCTGCCCCTCCTACCAGTCTCAACATGGCTTCTTTATGACCTTAGTTATAGGACTTCTGTTTAGCCAGTGTTTGGATGGTTCTTCAGGTTGATTGTTCTATATAATTTAATTGTAATTTTGAAGTGGTCATTGGTGGAAGCGAGCACAGTGTTTTCCTACTCTGCCATCTGTTCTGGAACTCACTCCTCGGTTAAGTTTTCCACCCACTGAAATTAAGCCTTGGAATTCATCTAAGGATGTTTTTGATAGTATGTTTTTGAAGTGTTAAATATTGTCTTTATCAAAGCAATTTAGAGAAAATGACAGTTTCTCATTCACCTTAAGCAGAATATAGTTGCTTTATTTTTTTATTGAGATGACATTTACATAACATAAAATTAACCATTTTAAAGTACAATTCAGTGGCATTTAATACATTCACAATGTTGTACAGTCACCACCTATATTAGGTTTCAAAACATTTTCATCAATAATTGCTTTATTTTAATGTCTAAGTGTCATAGAACCGCTTCAGGTTTCTTTTTTCTTTTTTTTACTTTATTTAAAAAGGAAAAAGATGAAAACTTAGACAATGTTTTCTAAAAGCCTCTGGAGACAAAATGCCATCTTCTTCATAATCTCTTCTTTTGAATTTCTTGTTTTCTTCCCACGAGTCATTAGATAAAATATACCTTTTCAGGCTAGCATTTCCTCTTTGAGAGTTTGTGTTTTGGTGATTTCTTTTTCTCCTGGCTTCCTCGTGTGTATGTATGTGTATGTGTGTATGTATATATATTTTGTAGCGTGAATACAGTGAAGCCTCCTGGTCATGGATTTTTTTCTAGTATTAGATGAGATGAAACTAAATCGCTGCACAAAGTTTCTCACTTCTCTACATGGAACATGAGATTTGAGACTCCGCTTATACCAGGACAGCACCTTATACAAAATGTAAGACAGTGACACTCACCTTCCATGGAACTTTTTCCACAAGGTCAAAAGGGCAAACTCTGATTTTCTCTAAGACATGAGCAAATAATTATAAAAATATCCTACTAAAGGGCTTTACAGTTAGGGATAAGAAAACTATGATTACCATAGATTTACTAAGAGGAATGAGTAAGCACCTTACAAATTTCAAACATTATGTGGCTTACAGAAGAAGATATTTTAGCATTTAAGTGAGTGAAAAGGGTCCAATTAGAAACAGGTTAAAGATCTCAAGCTGGCATTAAACATTCTTAAAAAAGCAAGAAGTTCCCTGCGGATGAGATCTTTACATTACAGAAAGAATATGTTGTGACTGATCATTTCTTTTAAGAAACGTGAACACCAGATTTATAGGTTTCATATGTTTATGATGTCAAAATTTCCATATTTTGGAATTCTGCCATAAAGAATGAAATCTGCAGTGGGATCAGCTGTAAAATTGCAAAGGGCAGCAAATTTCATGTGTTAGCAAAATACTGTTTTGCATTCTTGGTCTTTCTGATTTCACATTTATTTAAGCCATTTATAGAAATCTTTCACAAAGTATTTTTTTTTTAATGTTTATAGCTGACAGTTTGTGAAAACAGATTTGCTCTTATGGGCCAAATAATCGCTTTTCTCTAAAGACAGGTGTCTCATGCTCAAATCAGTTGTGTCTACATCTTCAAAGCTCCAGGTGCTTGCTTTTTTTTTTTCCCAAAAGATTTGCTTACACAATACAGTATTTTGTAGATAAATCTTGTTAGTGGAGGCAGTGCCCAGAGCTCAGAGGACTAGGTATGTTGCTGTCCTAAGCCAACTTTCCTGCTTCAGCTTTTCAAGGAGCCATGATTCATCTCTGTGAAGTCACACAGGGAGAAAAAATTCCTCACTGCTCACTACCAAAGGAGAACAGAATTGTAGTGGGCGGGGTGAGGGGTGGGAGTCGGTGGGGGTGTGGATTTCCCTTCCCTCTGTGGGAACTGGCTGAGGCTTGTGTGTAGCAAACTCCTAGTCTTTGGGTCACAGATGAAGAGTTCTCCATTTTTGTTATGTAGATTTTACCAAGAATTCACCCTGAGTATTTGTTTTACATTTTCTCTTAAAATTTCCATATTATTGTTTTCTATGGTTATACCTTAGTTGTGGCACAGGAGGAAAAAAGATGCCATACTGGGAATCAGGAGGTGTTGGTTTTACTCTCAGCTTTGTCAGTAATTAGGTGTGTGACTCGAAGCTTATCAGTTAGCCTCTCTAAGCTTGGCTTCTCCTCCCTATCAAATGGAAATAATAAGAAGCCAGACTAGAGGAACAGAGATATCAGATCCACTTGTTCTTAAACAGACCACTCCCCCTGCCAGGAAGATGATTCTCTACATTCAAAATTGGTAACTCCGCTCACCCCTTGTCTGAATGACTTAGGCTCCTTGGACTTCCTGCACCTCGTAGTGTCTTAGATATAGTGGATGCCCCCAAAATATATTTTAAATTATGATGGTGACATATCCCTTAAGTCTTTCTGAGGTCTTCGTGGTTTATTTAAGGAGCACCTGTCACCCATATACACACTCGAAAGCTTGGTTCTCTTTCTGCCACCCTTCTCTGTAAATTCTCAGTTGGCCTTCTCTCTTCTGACTTTTCATACTGTGGCCGTTTTTTTTTTCCTTTCTTTCTTTCTTCTTATCCCTCATGTGCACCTCTGCCATCCCATCAGAATCCATGTTGAAGCCCCTGTTTTCATCTCCTTGACACCCTCTCCCACCTTGCTTTCTTCACTAAGGCCCTGGTTTAGCCCACTGACCTCCACTGCTTCCCAGTTTCCCTGATCAGCTTCCACTGCAGGAATTCTCCCCTTAGGTCTGTTGGGAAATAGAACTTAATTTTCATTTTCAACAATTCTCTCATTTTTTTTCTGTCCCTGAACCCTGCACTCTCACCTTCATTTTAAGGGCTTTCTTGTTATTGACTACAGGAAGCAGATAGGTGTTGACAAAAATTATAAGCATTATAGAAGTTACATGAATAAGCTCTTATGGATTACTGATGAACTTTATTCAAATGTGAACTGGGTAAGGTCTTTCTCAATGCCATTTCTCTGCCTACTTCAATGACCTTTTTATTTTATTTCTGAGACTAGCATTCATTAGGCCTCTGCCTTTTTTTATCAGCTGATTCTGATGATCCTTGGGCCACATGTTTTGTCTGAGCCACATAGTCAGTATTTGGACTACATAATTATTCAAGGTATTTCACATTGCACAAAAAAAACATATTTCTGGCTCTTTTTGAGAAATTGGAAGGGCAGCTGACTGTAGCATGGCTATCAGCCAGAGCTGAGGAGTGACTGCCCTGTCCAGGATACATGCTCTCTGTAGTTTCTTACCTCTGGTTTACGTGGGTTCCCTGAGTGGACCATGTTTGTGTCCAACCTTCACACCTTTTCCTGAGGACCTTCATGGATAGTAGCAGTGCACAGGGGTGGCTTATAGGTCTCATATGTGTCATGGAGGACTAAATTAAATGCAAGCCATGAAGTGAAGACCGTGGGCTTATTGTGCATAGTTGCAAAACAAACCTGCTATCCCTAAACCCTTCTTTAAGGTCCTGGAGCCACCACTGCTGTTGTGGCAGGATAGTTAATATTTATTCGATTATTTAAATCTAGGTAGATTTCTAGATACAAAGATCAGTGTTTATTCTCATAGTCCCTTCCCTCTTTTTATTAGAACAATCATGTTAGGTCATTCACTGGTAAGGAATCTACTTCTATAGTTAGAATCATAAACTTGTATGGATGATAACTTAGCAATAATTTAATTTCACATCCTCTTTTTAAAGTTTAGCTTATAGAACCAAGAGAGAGAAGAATGCCTAGTCCAGAGTCTCAGAACTAACACCGAAGCATGGACCTAAAACCTAGTTCTTTTCACTCCCAGCTCAGCTCTTGACCATGCCTCAAATGACACGTCATCAATTTCTCTCCTCTCTAGGGGTGACCGAGTGTACACTCTTTACATGGAATAGAGGAAGTGGGCTTGGACAACGTGCATACTACAGTTCAGAATCTAAGTCTGCCATTCTGATTTTGGGGCACACTTAAGTGATCTGTTTAATCTCCATAAACTTTCTTTTCCTCATCTGTAGAGTAGGGACCATAATTCCTGCTTTATAGTCTTATGTGAATATAACTAGTATGTGCATAAGGAACCTCCATGGTAGATTCCCAGGTCCTCTCCTGCCATTTTGTCACTAGGTTAAATATTCTCTTCCAGAAATCGAGAGGCTAACAAGGAGTTAATAAACGTCAGCACAGCGCCCAGCTTGGATGATGTGGTATGCCTAACTGTTTCGTGTCGATTTTCATGCCACGGTGAGCCCCTTCAGGCATGAAAACAACCAGGGATTATTTGATTCTCTGTTCTTTCTTATTTGGCCCTCTTGTGTTTTTATCAGAGACTCTAGCCCTTCCAAAGCTTTGTGTCAGGATTTACCAGTGAATCTCAGCTCTTTCCTGCTGGGCCACCATTCAAGGACATCCTTCTGAATCTGCTCCTTTCAGTCATCATGGCCTGATTCTCATTTACACAATTCATTTTCTCACTTTCTGGAAGCTTCTTCTGAGCTCTGTCTTGCAGTTTCACTCCATCCAGATTTTTCCCTCCTGTGAACTCCTCTGGAACTTACAGGTTAGCATTTAATTGTACTCTGGTCACTTTACTTTCATTAGTTTTGTCCTTCTCCAAAACTAATATGTCAGGTATTTAGAAAGGTCTTTGATTAATAACTGGATAGTAAGGACCCGGAACACATCATGACAAAAATCAGCAGCTTCTGATCCCAGCTCCCTCAGGCACTGCACTGCTTTCCTTCTCTGTCAGTTAACCATCTCCCCCTCAGCTACCGCCCTCTTTTCCCTCCTGGATCTCTCTGAGACACGGATGGAGTTCAGGGGACCCTTGAACTGCCTCTCGGATCACCTAGTAACTGTGACTCTCTCCCTCCGCACAAGCTGGGTGTGCCCTGTCCTCTTGGTTACGAAGCGCGTAGGAACTTGGGCCTCATCTTTTCTAAGTGCCACAGCAGGTTTACAACTGTTCAGAGGTCTCTTTGGATTGAAAAGGATTAAGAAACATAACCAAGCCTTAGGATCTCAGGTTTTCCTCTGCTGCCATTCCACCAAAATGGCCACTTGATTCTTAAGGAAAACGTTGTCACTGAATTGTTTTTAATTTTTTTAATTAGTTTAAAATTAAAAAGTCTATCGGTGTAGATAGACTTGCTTTCTGATGCCATTTCCTAGGATTATAAAACCTAGATACAAAGCAGGATTTTACTTGTAATCTGAATCTCTGCCCTTTGAAGTTATTCCTGGATTTGTTATTTTATAAATTTATTATTTATAAATAAAAAGTTATTTGTAAATAAGTTTAAATAAATAAGTTATTCACAAATTTATCACTTTGCACTGAATAACTGCTGTGGACTAAGATCCGAGCTGGGCACCATGGAAGATGGAGATGACTCTGAGACATGGATGGCGTTTATGCTCACAGGAGTCTGTGGGATAGGCAAGACCCCAAGTCCAAGGCCAGGAGGGAAGGATGATGTAGACTTGGAACTGAACTGACCTGCCTCGGGGTCTAAGACAGAAACACCAGTGTGATTATTCAGAGGTGAGAGCAGGCTAATGATGTTCCTGATGGCACAAAATGCATAGTGAAGAGTATGGCATGAAGCTTCAGGATGTCTGACAGAATAGTTCCAGAAGGCGGGAGCAGCAAATGTACTTCAAAGAGCCCAGAACAAACAGCCCTTTGGGTCAGTTTTTAAATCAATAACAGATTGGGTGCTACAAGAGGAAGTCTGTTTTCCAGCCAAACAGTGAACAATGAGAAAAGCCTAGGCTCCCACAGTCTCTGAGGAGTAATTAGAACTTGTTCAGTAATCAGCCAGTTTGGATTTCTGAGAATGATTCTAAACACAAAATGATAAAAGTTGGGTAAACTAAACCATTGCTTCATAATCGAATCACATGATTCAATTAGAAAATCTAAAAGTTGGAAATGCCGGAAGGTGGTTTTGTTTTTTGTTTTTAAGGAAAAGTGTTTCAAAGGAAATGCTATTAAAATAAAAATGACGGGGACCTGAGAATGGTAAAATATCCATGTTGGAGTCTAGTCCCCATTAGCCCAGTACATTAGTTTTGAAACTCTGAAGTAATTGTTTGATGTCTTTTGTCTCCATAGCCAGTGCAGATTCTGAGGATTATTTGTTTGTTTCAGTTGTTGGCAAAACACTGTACACCTCTAGATTCTGGTCACTTTTTTTGTTTTGTTTTGTTTTTATTATTATAGAGCACAGAAAACTTACTTCCACTAAAAGAAATGGAGGGTTAGAATAAAATGTGAATAAACAATAGTTTTTGGTCAAATTCAGATACAGCCTGTTATTTATCCTACACTGGGAAAATGAGACAATTCTGTATTTACACATACATAGCAATCCTAATATTTATGATGAGGGGGAAAGATTCTGCTGCATTGTTTTTTATTTTGTTTTGTTACTTAACTAACGGTGCAGACACAAAAAAAGAGTTGAACAACATCTTAACAGATTATACTTTTTCCTGTGATATCACTTTTGATCTTTAAGGCTCCTTCCAGTTTTAAGAGTCTTTGTTTCACTTATTCTAAAGTCATGTGCTAGGAAATTCTATCAAAGCAAGGCTGCCTGGAATAGGCCCTGTTGGCCCTGGAGCATAGACGTTCTCAAGGGGAAACCCAGTACAAGGTGATGTAGTATGTGACTAATCTGCAGAGCATTGCCTGATTAGAGATACCTCAGAACTTTCCCTAATTCTGCTAAGGCAGCGTTGGTGACCACTACCTCTGGCATTTGTTGTATTTATTTCTTAATAGTAACCGATGTGGAGGGATGGGTGGAAAGGGGAAGGCGAATATAGTCAATAATATTGCGATAAGTTTGCACAGTACAGATGATTTACTAGAATTAGCAAGCACATTGTAAGGTATAAAAATGATGAATCACTTTATTGTGCACCTGAAACTAATACAACCAATATAAGATTGTATACCAACTATACTTCCGTATTTAAGTTTAAACAAAGAAAAAATATTTAAAAAAAACAAAGATGAAGAACTAATTTTTCCTTAATGAGCAGCAAAATCCTACTGAGCTCTCCTACAATAACATGGTAGCTGGCTCTAATAAGACAAAACAACTGTAAAATAGTTTATAAAAATTTAGTTTCGACTCTACTTCCGATTGAGTTGGATGGGATTATTTCCCTAAACTAGAGATTTTCGGGTTACCATGACATTCACCAAAGATCCAAATCATGTTTACATGGATGTTCATATGATGAAATAGTAATTAAGTTAAATTTGGTTAAATTTTTTATTTTCATTTTTTATCACTTTTACTAATTAAAAGTGAAGACTAAAACACTTAATTAAGTCTTTGAATTTCAGTAATAAGGAATAATAGAAAACCTTAATCCAGTTTTATATGCAAAGAATTGAAATCTTCAGGTTTTTCAGCTAATTTAGATGCCCCACATCCCTCATCCTTTTCTAAATTGGCTCTCTGATTATAACGTGGCCAGATCAGCACACAGTATTCTAAATATATGGTGAGAACAATTTCTCTTTGTTCAACTTCTTTGTTTAAATAATGAAGAACTTTGGTCATTTTTATTTCTCCTAAGCCCTCTGTTGAAATAGGAACTTTATCTTTAAAATTTATAGAACTCTCCACTAAATATGGAATGATATTCTTTTTCCTTCCAATCAACAAGAACTTACTTTTCTTTGTAGAAGTTAGGAATTACAAAAAGAACTAACTTATCCTTGTGATATTTTCTAAATCCATAATTCACAAGTGAGTAGTCACATGGCTAATAGAACTACTCAATATATAATAGCTTGTTTTTCTCTCACTTCTTAAAAAAGTAGATTTTATTTTTTAGAGCAATTTTAGGTTTTCAGCAAAATTCAGTAGAAGGCACGGAGATTTCCTGTGTACGCTTTGTCCCCATATATGCATAACCTCCCACATTATCAGCATCCCCTACCAGAGTGGTACATTTGTTACAGTTTATGAAACTACACTGACAAATCATTATTACCCAAAGTATATAATTTACATTATCATTCACTCTTGGTATTGTACATTCTATAGATTTGACAAATGTACAATGACATGTATTCATAGTATCATACAGAATAGTTTCACTGCCTTATTCTGTGCTCTACTTATTCATCCCTCCTTAACCCTAGCAACCTCTGATCTTTTCACTGTTTCCATAGTGTTGCCTTTTACAGAATGTCATAGAGTTGTAATCATACAGTATATAGACTTTTCGGATAGGCTTCTTTCACTTAGTAATATGCATTTAGGTTCCTCCAGGTCTTTTCAGGGCTCGATAGCTCATTTCTTTTTAGTGCTGAATAATATTCCATTGTTTGGATATACCACAGTTTAATTATCTATTCACATCTTGTTTGCTTCCAAGTTTTGACAACTATGAATAAAGCTGCTATAAACATCTGTGTGCCGGTTTTTGTGTGGACATGTTTCAGTTCCTTGGGTAAAAACCAAGGAGTGCAATTGCTGGATCATTATGGTAAGAGTTTGTTTCGTTTTGTGAGAAATTGCCAAACTATCTTTTAAAGTGTCATTTTGCATTCTCACCCGCAGTGGGTGAGGGTTCTTATTGCTCTACCTCTTCATCAGCATTTGGAGCTGTCAGTGTTCTGGATTTTGGCTGTTCTTATGGGTGGTATCTCATCGTTGTTTTGATATGCCTTTTCCTAATGATATCTGATGTGGAGCATCTTTACATATGCTTATTTGTCATCTTATATCTTCTTTGATGAGGTGTCTGTTAAGAGTTTTGACCCATTTCTTAATTGGTTTGTTCAATTTCTTATTGTTGAGTTTCAAAAGTTCTTTGTATATTAGGGATAACAATCCTTTATCAGATATGTCTTTTGCAAATATTTTCTCCCAGTCTTATCTTTTCATTCTCTTGACAATGTCTTTTGAAGAGAAGAATTTTTTTTTATTTTAATGAAGTCCAGCTTATCAATGATTTATTTCATGGATCATGACTGGTGTTATATCTAAAAGTCATCACCAAAACCAAGGTCATCTAGATTTTCTCTTGTGCTGTCTTCTAGGAATTTCATAGTTTTGCATTTTACATTTAGGTCTATGATCCATTGAATTAGTTTTTGTGAAGGGCATAAGGTCTGTGTCTAGATTTTTATTTTTTCCTGTGGATGTCCAGTTGTTCCAGCAACATTTGTTGAAAAGACTATCTTTGCTCCATTGTGTTGCCATTGCTTCTTTGTCAGATATCAGTTGACTGTCTTTGTGGCTCTATTTCTGGCTTTCTATTATGTTCTTTTGATCTAGTTTTTTATTCCTTTACCAATACTACACTGTCTTGATTACTGTGGCTTTATAGTAAGTCTTAAAGTTGGGTAGCATCAGCCCTTCAACTTGGTTATTCTCCTTCATCTTGCATTGGCTATTCTGTGTCTCATGCCTCTCCATATAAATTTTAAAATAAGCTTGTCAGTATTTACACAGTAACTTCGTGGAATTTTGACTGGGATTGTATTGAATCTGTAGATCAAATTGGGAAAAACTGACATCTTGACAATACTAAGTCTTCTTATCCATGAACATAGAATATTTATTTATTTAATTCTTTGATTTTGTTTGAGTTTTGTAGTTTTCCTCATATAGGTCTTGTACATATTTTGTTAGATTACAGCTAAGTATTTCAGTGTTTGGGATGCTAATGTAAATGATAATGTGTTTTTAATTTTAAATTCCAGTTGTTCAATAGGAAAGTGATTGACTTTTGTGTATTAACCATATATCTGATAACTTTGCTATAATCATTTCTTAGTCCTAGGAATTTTTTGATCCGTTCTTCCATATTTCCTACATAGATAATAATGCCATTTGCAAACAAAAACAGCTTTATTTTTTCCTTCTCATTCAGTACACTTTTTATTTCCTTATTTTATTACATTAGCTAGGATTTCTAGTACAGTGTTGAAAAGAAATGATGAAAGAAGACATCCCTGCCTTGTTCCTGATCTTAATACGAAAGCTTCTGGTTTCTTACCGTTAAGCATGATGTTAGCTGTAGGTTATTTGTAGATATTCTTTATCAAATTGAGGAAGTTTTCCCCCTCTTCCAAGTTTACTGAGAGTTTTTGTCATGAATGGATGTTGGATTTTGTCACTTTTTCTCCATCTATTGATATGATCAAGTGATTTTTTTCTTCAGCCTATTGATGTGATGGATTACATTAATTGATTTTTGGATCTTGAACCAGCCTTGCATACATGGGATAAATCACAATTGATTGTGGTATATAATTATTTTTAAATATTGTTGGATTTGTCTATGAATTTGCCTATCTAGGTACGTCATATTATTGGAATTATACAGTATTTGTCCTTTTTTGTCTGGCTTATTTCATTTAGCATAATGTTTTCAAGAGTTAGAGATGCTGTATCATGTAACAGAATTTCATTCCTTTTTAAGATAAGCCTTTTAAGGCAAAGCCTATTAAAGGCAAGAGCTACTCACACGATTGCAGAATTTTAGTCCTACACCAAGCTGGGATGAAGATCAGGAGCGCAGATGGCATTGTGCATGGTGGGGCTCAAGCAGAGGGTCACTAGACACAGGAGTGCGGGGGCTTTCCACACACACATATCAGGTCCAAGCTTAAGGCAGCAATACTAATTCCAGTTAACAGCCAAGCCTCTGGAAAGGGTGGTGTGCCTGCCAATCTTTTAAGAGAAAAATGTCTTCAGACAAGAAATAATTGTAGGATGGCAGTAAACAGATGCTACAAGCAAATGAAAATAATTGTTAGTGCCAGAACACATTTTCTTTCATTTAATCCTCAAAACAAAAACAAACTAGGAAGAAAGAACTCTTTGTGATCAGAACTCAAATTATAAGTATTAAAAATTCAGGTATAACTTGCTTAAAAAAGAAAAGTTTCCAAGGCTGGAAATATAATGATGATTAAGACAGACCCTCCTCCCCTACAACACACACACACACCTTTCCCCACCCTAATCTCACTGTGTGGAGCAATAACATCTTCCTCTTTGGGGGATATTAGGAAATATAGTTATATACTTCAGCTCTGGAAACTGCATTCAGTTCCAGGTGTTATTACCTTTAAAGGGCCACTGACAAATTGTAGCATGTTTAGAGGAAAATGACCCAGATGGTGAGGGAATATGAAACCGAGTTATATGAGAAACAGTTGGAGGAAGTAGGGAGATTTAGCCTAAAGAAAAGATTAACCAGAAAGTATTACAGAGACTAGTTTTCAGATTCTGGATGAGCCTCTCCATAGGCTGAGGATCCATCATGCTCTGCCCACTGTAGCCTTCTGGGACAAGGGGTGTAGTGGGGGGAGCTACGGGAAGAACATTGAAAGGAACTTGATAAAAATAAAAGCCATGCCAAAAGAAGTGGCCATCGCTGGAGGCACATACCACACCCCACATCTGGAGCTCTCCTAGTAGAGGATGTCAGTCAGTCAGTGCTCCCGTAGTACTTCCCCAGGGCATCCCCAGGTTCCCATGGCCATAAGGGCTCTTTTCCTTGTTCTCCCTCTGTACTCTTACCTCTGTGAGGTGCTTCCATGGTTTCCCTTGAGGTTTACCTCCACTCCAGGGTCTGTCTGCCATGAGTGATTCTCAACCCTTTCAACCTAATGTATCCTTTTCATAACATACCCTTTGTTCTCCTGAAATGTTAATATAAACTACCTACCTATGCAGCACATTATATTAACTACCTAGTTAATATAAACTACCTACCTATGCAGCACATAATTCCAAAAATGCAATATAGTGCCCTGGTTGTAAGAAAAAGAAAGTAATTCATAATCAAATGACATGTTTTACAATATCTCCAGGCATGACCACACCAGGAGGCAGAGTCAGGGAGAAACATCTGCAGTGTGGACTCACAGGACAAGTACAGTGCAGGCTGATGCAGGTGCTTTATACCGGAAACCTAAAAACTGAGTGGGTTTGCTATCCATGATGTCATCTTCATTTTTCTTTTTCTTTTTTTTAATTTATAACTTAAAATTTTTTAAAATATTTATAACAAAATTTATTATTTAGCCATTTTAAGTGTACAGTTCTGTGGCATTAAGTACATTCACGTTGTTCAAGTGTCACCACTCTCCACCTCCATAACTTTTTCATGTCCTCCAACTTATCTAATTTTCTTAAATTCTGAACAAGCTCTTGGTAAAGGTCCAAACAAAAAGTCCAAACAAAACAAAAACAGTCTTCCCCCAATTTCCATCGTAGTTCTATTTGGAAAAATTCAGAGTACATATTAAATATGCCAAAAAAAATTTTTGTCTTTCTATATAAAACAAAATTAGGTCTAAGCTTAGATAATTATAAACATATTATCAGCCATGTGGATGTCCAGTGGGACATAGGGTAGTACTTTGTTATATTAAACAGTCCTAAATATTGCAGAATGTCTGTATCCATGGCACCTGTCCACTGAGTGCAGATAGCACCCCTCAGACACTACAACCACCAGAAATCTTCGTATTTAGTTCCCAGTACGTCGTCACCATTGAAAACCAAACAATACAATACATGAACTCTGGGAAGGCAAGACCCAGTTTTATTCTCTTTTAGCTTCCTTCGTACCTGGTACCAAAGGCCTCAGTGTTTGTTAAAGTAGAGAATGCAGGAGAGAGTATGCCCAGATAGCCCTCCTGTGTCTGTAACTCAGCTTTTCTAAACCTGATCTTAGGCATCATTTTCAGTCTTTAGGAGTTAGCAACCATGGACTCATCTCCCTCACCGCACACACCCAGTAGGTCACCGACCACATCGTTTCTGCCTTTCCCTGGCACCCTCTATTCCCCCTGCTCCAGCCTCCCCTTACGCTTTCATCCAGGCCATCGAAATAGCCTTGTTTCCTGGCCTCTTTGCTCCCCCTTCAGATACACGGTGACCATTCTGCGAACTTGGATGCCAAGCCTTCCATGCTTTGTGTTACTCCCTTTGCCTAGAGTAATTATTACCTTTTCTCCTGGAAAAACTCCTCTTCATGCATCAAGACCCAGCTTAAATGTCTCCTCTTCAGGTCCCAGACCTGAGACAAAATTTCTCAGTCTGCGTCTCTGTTCATGTCCTTGAGGCATTTCTTGCATTAAACTTTTTTGTTCACATGCCTATGGTCTCTGCCAGACTGTTTCTTGAGTAGAAGTTAATTGCTCAGACTTTGGAGTCAATGGCTGCAATTTGAATCCCACATGATTTAACAGTCCTGTGATCTTTGGCAAAGTCCTTAATCTTTTCAAGCCTCAGTTTGATCTGTAAAATGGAGATAACATAATGCTTATAAACTTTAGAACATCGTTTGAAATGTTAAATCATTATCATTGGCTTTGTATCTGTTCTCCACCTCATAGTAAGCATAATAGAGAAGGTGCTGATCAGCAATCTTCCATGAAGGACTGCTGATATTGTCAAATTTTGAGATTTTATTATACAGTCACAAAAATGCATTTTATATATTTGGCAATGATAGCTAATTTTACCTATGGAAAATACTCTTAAAAGAAAAAAGTGATCTATTTTCTCCTCTAACTTTTCTAGGTGCATTAAAAAGCATTCATTCTGAAACCCTTGGGCTTGTAATGTCTATGCCTACTATGGAAAATTATGTGCCTAGAAACTCTTGTGTTTTGGATTTCAATTTATATCTTTCACTGTATGAAGTGTGGGGGATGTCACCTTGCTCTCACTAGTCTGGAATGGTGACAAACGGGAGCACTACCAGTATTGTTGAGCTAAACTCAGTAATTATCCTGCAATTGTCTCTCCTTCGGTTAAAAATATATATTCTCTGTTTCAGCTAAGGGTGCCATGGTTTCCTTGCTTTAAAAATTATTTCTTTTATATTTCTTAAGTGCTGTTTGCAATATAAAACTAAATCCTGAATTTTAAAAACTTCCATAGCTGATACTCTGCTAAATGTGTAAAGCTTGACATTGAATCTCCATGGACTGGAGCTCTCTGATTTCACTGTTTGCAGCTAGTAAATGTCACTCTAAACATTGCGGCTTTCACTCACACTTAAGAGCTTTCATCTGCAGTGGGTGCAGTGTGTCAGAGAATTCTTTGTGTGCTGCTCCAGTGAGGGGGAAAGAAAGACTAAGCCGGGCCTTTAAACAGTGAAAAAGCTTCCTGGAAAGCAGAGACGACCCTGTTTTTACGTGGTGTTTGTGAACACAATCCCGAATTCTACTGGATACTCTTAAAAACCAACTGTATTAGCTCGATCAGAATAGGGGCCCTGCTGAGCTCATACATGGTTGCCAGATAAACAGCTTCCCCTTTTTCTGTGACTGAGGACTTGGGGCCTGGGAGGGAGAAGGGGTAGTAGATGCGGTCCTTTTGCCTGCAGAAGGAATCTTGTCATCTTCTGGCTCCCCAAATTGTTTTCAACCTGGGTGTTTTATTTGTTAGTTCCTGAAGGCTACAGGCACACAGTCAGCTCCTACTTTTTATCCTCTCGACATGAGATAGAAAATCAGTTTGAGTCTATTTTCATAGCAGGTGATTTATTCCTGTTCTTTTATCTGTCTCCTTTGTATATTCTTTGTTTGGACATACTTTTATTTCCCATCTCTGCAGCCTTTGTCCTCCTAGGATTTTTATGTTTATTCTTCCTTTCCCTGCCTCCTCCCCTAAATCTCTGTTGGGACTTCATCTTCCTCTTCCCCAGTCCCTTGTCCTGCCCCTTTTGTGTACATCCTGCTTCATGCTTGGCTGCCTGTGTTTTTCCTCCCACAACTGTTACATGCACTGCTAGTGCCACCTCTGCTACTTCTCCACATCTTCTGGGTCGCTCCTCTTGTACCAAGAGGGCTCAGTACTGGCCCATGATGCAGCCGACAACAAGCACATATGTTGAACCCGTCCCCAGCCACTCTAGACAAATAGATCGTCAGCTAAGTTCTTTAATTTATTTATTTTAATTAGTTTCAAGTAAACAGCACATTGGTTAGACAGATATAGTTCATAAAACGATCCCAATTGCTCCCTCCCTCCCCTGACCCTCCACCTAGCCAACGTATTAATGCTAACTGCATTCCCTATGCCGTGCTCCCCATCCCCGTGACCACCCATCAGCTACTAATTTGTACTTCTTTAGCCCTTCACCCCATTCTCCCAGCCCCCCAAACCCCTATCCCCTCTGTCCGTCACCAGACTGTCCACTATATTTGTGAATCTGTTTTTGATTAGTTTGTTCTTTTTATTCCTTAGATTCAGCATATAAGTGAAATCATATAGTGTTTATCTTTCTCTGGTCTGACTTAAATACCTTCTAGGTCCATAAAGGAATATCTTTTTCCATCCCCTTCCTTTTAGTCTGTGTGTGCATTTTAATCTGAGGTGAGTCTCTTGAAGGCAGCATATGTGGGGGTCTTGTTTTCTTATCCTTTCAGCCACTCTGTCTTTTGGTTGGAGCATTTAATTCTTTTCCATTTAAGATATTTATTGATAGGAATGTAGTTGTTACCATTCTTTATTCCTCTTTTTGATACATGTCTTTTCTTCTTAAAGAAGTCCTACCAATATTTCCTCTAATACTGGCTTGGTAGTGATAAACTCCTTTAGCTTAACTTTGTCTGGAGGAAGTTCTTTATCTACCCTTCAACTCTAAATGATAGCTTTGCTGGATAAAGTATCCTATATTGTAGATCCTGAGTCTTTATCACGTTGAATATTTTTTGCTAAGCCCTTCTGTCCTGTAGTTTGTTTTGAGAAATCAGCTGCCAGTCTATGGGTATTTCCTTATAGGTAACTATCTGTTTTTCTCTTGCTGCTTTTAAGATTGTCTCTTTGTATTTAACCTTTGGCATTTTAATTATGATGTGTCTTGGTGAGAGCTCTTTGGATTCCTGGTTTTGGGGATTCTCTGAGCTTCCTGGGGTTTTATGTCCATTTCTTTCACCAGGTTAGGAAGTTTTCCATCATTATTTCTTCAAACAGCTGTTCAACATCTTGATTTTCTTCAGTCACGCCAATCAGATGGATATTTGGACCCTTAATCATGTCCCATTTGTTCTTTAAATTATTTTTATAGTCTTGGCATCTTATCTCCTGCCATTCTGACTGAGTGTCCTTGGCTTTCTCATCCTCTAGATAGGGCATTTGATCCTTTTCTTTTTTTACTTTGTTTATTCCATTTAAGATACTTATCATCTCAGAAAATGCGTTCTTCATTTCAGACTGATTCCCTTTTATAATTTACATTTTTATGTTTTTTTACCTCTTTGTTGAATTTATCTACAATACCCAAAAGTTCATTGAGCATCTTTATAACCAGTGTTTCGAACACCGCATCTGTTAGATTGCTTGACTCCATTATATCTTCTGTTCTGTCATATGGTTTCTGCTTCTTTGTCTTCCCATTTTGGCTGCCTTTCCATGTCTGTTTCTGTGTACTAATAAAGCTCCTAAGTCTCCCAGTCTTATTACTGTGGATTTGTGTAGTAGGTGTCCAGTGGCACAGTCCTGAGAGGGATTCATCTGCAGGCCAAATTTAGCCCAAGGCTCTACTCCTCTGGAGCCTAAGATTCAGCAAGCAATCCACAGATGCTGTGTACTTATAGTTGCCTCAAAAGGCCACATCAGAAACCGAGGCCAGCTGCCTCCCGTGTGAGTCTAGGCGCTGCTCAGCAAGGAGCACCCGACTCGCCGAGGATACACCTGGATGTGGCTTGGGATGGGGGAGGTGGGGCATCGAAATCCTCTGTGGGGAACGACCTTGGTTTATCCAGTTTGATGACGTCAGGGCTATGGCAGTGCTGTGTCCATGCACTGGTATGGGGGAGGACTCAACAGGGACCGATGGATACTGCCGGCACTTCTGTACAGAGCGAGTCTCGCCTTGGCCCTCACTCTGACAATGTCTCCCTGGTGCCCCCTGTGCATAGCCAAATTGGCACTGGTGCTCAGAGAGCAAGCAGGTCCATCACTGAAAATTTGCTCGTGGACGCGGCCCCTTTAAGAGGCGGCTGCCGCTGCCACAGCTTCTGTCTCACTCAGCCACTGGGGACCGGGCAGCCCCGCGTCCTCACCCGAACGTCCTACCTTCTGCCGTTGTAGGGTGATTTCTTGGATTTCTCCCTATTTGTATAGCTTATTCATCTAGATCCCAGGTGATTTTTCCTTGCTTCTTGCTCCTTGTTTCCATCACAACTTTGATTTGGTCGCCAGAGAGATGAACAGAGCCTCTATCATTTACGCCATTTTTTTTTTCCTCCTCTCTGCATACGTGTTTTTAAGGTGGTTAATGCCTACACCAACCAGTGTTTTCAGTTTCCAGGCAGCCACACTTAAGCCTGGAAGCAGAACATTCTACAAGAAGTACTGAAGTAGAATTTTAGAAAACCGTTGACTTTTCTGTCAGCCATAGATTCAAGTCTTTACTCTATTGCTTTGAGCTGTATGGCCTTGGACAAATTAATTCACTTATTTAGCAACTATTTATTGACTGCTTCTTATGTGCGTTGTATTTAGCTTTTGTGGAACCAATTAATAGCACTCTGTCTTCCTTTGTTATGTTGACAACCAAGAAATAATACCTAGACATCTAATTATTAGCTTTATCAACTGCTAAAAGCCAGATCGGAGGATGTGGCTTCTGTATGCAGCCATCATGACTAATACTTCTCCCCTAACCCAGCCTGCAGGCCTGCCTCTCTTCTCTGCTCCACACATTAGGATTCAGAGGGCAGGCACATGTTGAAGTCAGACAAGCTGGAAAAAAAAAGTGAAAAAGCTTACTGGGGCCTGGCCAAGCCTAGCGTCCTCCATCTGTTCTCCTGTTCTCACTGGCCAGGCAAGCTGCCCCTCCTCCCGGGGGAAGGGCGGAGTGGGAAGGCCGAGAATGGACTCCGCTTCCTTCTTGCAACCTGGAAACGCCCTTCCCCTCCAGAGACACAGGAGGGTCGAGTGCCCCGCGCCCCACTTAACTCTAAGCGTTACACTGAACCAGCATTACCAAAGAAAACAAAATAAACATTGCTGGTGTAAATAGATCATCTGAAAATGGAATTAACAATGTAAAAGGGCCCTAAGTTGGAGTTGGGAGGCCATTAGGGAAGTCAGATTCACGCATGCCAAGACCCAGACGAGGTGAGAACATTTGGACTTTCGTGCTTGCTATAGAAGCAGGTCCTGGAACTTGCCTCCCTATTTATTTTGTTACAGCTTATGGTTTTTACCTTTATAAGCTCTTTGTCTTCCTCGGGGCACATTTCAAGTTTTTCCCTGAATCTGTGTCTTCCCAGATTCGAGTCTTTTAAGACCTCAGATAAACTTTTGTTGTACTTTGCAGCCTCAGTTCTTCCTTGCTTGATACTAGTCTATTTCTTCACCTGTAAAGTATGGATAATCGTACCTGTTATTGTGGCTCTGGAGACTAAAGCGAAATGAGATACTATGTACAAAGAATATGACTACCTGTTAACTGACCTTCTTTGATGGGGATTAGCCCGAAGTACATTTGGTCGGTCATTCAGTAGCCTGATGTGTCTCTGTTGCCTGCTCTTTCTCTTTTCTTAAATTTGGTCATTTTTTTCCCCTCCTCATTCACTTAAAAATAATTTTCCAGTAACCACAGATTGACTGCCCAAATCTTTTTAAATTCTGGCTTGTGTTACAAAACTCATTAATCTGGATAAAGGAAGCATTTGGAACAATTAAATCTACTTTATAACTACAAAACTGGTTTTACCTGAAGGATCACCAAAGTCCAGTGCGTGGCTATAAACAGGTATAACGTGAGAAATAGATGTCTTGATTCCTCATATTCACTGTTGTTGTATTAACTTGAACAATACTCCTAAGTTTCTCTGTTACCATGGAAAATAATTCAGCTGAGCCTTGAAACCACATGATGAAGAAAAACAGTATAGATACTAGTCTGTTTCAGGAAAAACACTTTTATTCAGAGTATTTGGACTTTTTTTTAAGGGCAGCAGGAATCCATTGACAGTAAATGATGACATGATCAGATTTGTGTTTCAGGGAAAAGTTGGTGTAGCAGCACTATTGACAGTGAAACTGAGGAGGAGGGGAGGCTGGAAAAGCGGGGAGGGGGCTTTGGGTGATCCTGTGAAAGGGAAGTGACCACACCAGGTAGTGGAGGTTAAGAGCAGGACGCAGAATTAAGAGGCTTTGGGGGTAGAACTGGCAGGATTCGGGTGAGAAAGGACAAAGAGAAATGTATCAGATAAGAGGGCTGTTTCCTAAAGTCAGAGTAATACCATTTCGAATGGCAGTGCTGCCAGAGACCCTTCCGCAGGAGAATTAGAAAGTTAGCTTGGGGAATCCAGGCGGCCTCGGAAAGAGAGTTGGAGCCTAAGGAGAGATGGAGTTGGACCATTCAGAGGGGCTGGACCAGCCCAGGGAGGGAACCAGAGAGGGAACCCCCAGCAGGTTAAAGCTTCAGGCGCGGTATAACACAGAGATGTGCCTTTCACTGACTGGAAAGAGAGAGAAAGTAGGAGGAAAATGGGGAGCCAAAGAAGTTAGTCAGTGTGTTGCGGACATTTGGGGACTGCATGCTTTCAAGAATGCCAGGGTTTATAGACTCTCCTGCCTCATGGGTAATTACATGTAACCATTCACATAAAGCACCTGAAGCCTTATTTCAGTTTTTCTTTTAAAAAAAAAAAAATCTAGCAAAAGTACTTCTTTCAATACTTAGCTAGATGTTTTTTATACTGCAGATTATATCTTCATTTTCTTCAGGTTGTATAAATTGCAATCTTTTACCTTAAATTACCCAGATGGAGAGAATTTAATCCCTGAGAAAGGCTCTCTCCTTGCAGTCTGCTTTTACAGGATATTACAAGAACTTTTTCGATTTTAAAACAGGATCTAAGAACAGGGAACCAGAAAAGATCAGTGAGTACTCCTGCAAGGTGGAAGAGGAAAGGCAGGGAAAGAGGATGAATTTATGCCTCAGGACAGTCCACGATGTTCTTCCGTCACCCTGTTATAGCTATATATTGTCTAAAGTTTTTTATTGATTGGACATAGCACTCTGTGCTCCTCATAGCAGAGAATTATTGGGCATATCAATGGTGAAAATAAACTTTAAGTTTTAATAAGTGATTACATAAAACAATGAAAAAATATTTTCTGTACCTGTTTAAAGACTAAAACTTTTCCTGCCATTTCATAGTTTTTAAAGACTCTCAGTATTGGAGCAGAGAGTTTTTAACTAATGACATGTTACAAAGGTTTTTGTTGATATTTGTAGAGGCAATATATGAAACTATTGTTTTTTTTCCCAAGGTATTTTGTGATATTAAACTGGCTAGAGACCCAACAATGAATCAGCAGTTTCTGCTGGCACCCGTAAGACTTTCGTCGTACACCTGTTTTGTGCGAAGCACACAATAGGGATGGAACGCAGTTCCATGTTTCTAGATTATAGCTCCTCCCCCTCACCCCGCCCCCCCCACCCCGTGGCATACTCACCTTCCCTGGCCCTGTCCCAGAACAATGCCAGACATCATTATAATACCTTACAGGTGTTAACTCATTTAATCTTCACAATACCCTACACATTAGTTACCTGCCATTTTATCCCCATTTTGCAGATAAGAAAACTGTCGTGGCCAAAGTCTGATGGCTGCTAGGCGGCAGAGACAGGATTCACAGCCGGCAGCCTGCGGCTGCAGTGTCCACACTCTGATCATTACTCTGTGCTGCCCTCCTTCTCAGGACATAACTATTGAATTCATAAATAAACTTTCTTAAAAAGTCATACAGATGAGACAACCCAGAGCGATGGGCTAGTGGTAGTTATTAGAATTATAGCGTGGCGTTTAACATACTTTATTATAATTAACATCAAACTTAAAGTTACTGTCTGTCACATGTGTTAGTGCCTTGCTCGAGACCCCTTCAGAAGTCCCCACTGCCAGCATTTCCCCCGACCAAACGGAGCCCGGTTTGAGTTTCAGACCCAGCTCTCAGGTCTGTTTCAAAGAGTCAAAGCACTGTGGGTCGGCAGGGAGGCTGAATGGAGTGGCACAGCCAGTGGGGGTATGAGTCATGAACAACAATGACCGAGTGGCATTAATGGCCACACAGCACTTACTCTCCCAGGAAACGCTCTGTCAGACTCAGGAAATGTGATTTAATCCTAGTTAAGATAACTCCATTCTATACCCTAGAATAGACTGTTCCTCTAATAGAATTTTATTTTCGATCTTGCCCTAGGAAGTCCTACCAATAAATAACATGATGTACATTATTTGTCCAGTTAGCTAAACTATACAAACTAGGGAGTTAGTTATTCTTTTGCCATTCCACCTCTTTTTCTCTTAAAAGGCTCTTAAAAGAGGACTTGAGAACCTGCTGCCCCAACAGAAGGTGCCTGGAGAGTGGCCAGCAGTGCCCTCAGCAACAGGTAGGGGAGGAGGGAAGACTATAATTCAGTCAAAAGAGATACTGTTGGTCTGAAAAGAACATCAGCCTACAGGTGACACAAGGATTCTGTTCCCCCTTCGGCTCCAAGACCCTCTATTCATGTTGGTTGTGAGGCAGCCTTAGGCAGAGAGGTTATAACAGCAACAAATATGCATGAGGGACTTTGCAGAGTTCACTTCACTTAATCCTCACTCTAACCCTATTGCCGGAAGCACTATTTGAATCCTCATTTTACAGATGAGGAAACTGAGGCACAGAGAGATGAGATAATTAGCCCAAGATCACACAGGTAGGAAGCTGCGGAGTCAGGATTTACTACTCACTCCCTGGCAGTCTGGCTCCAGAGTCCATGTCCTCACTGCTGCCCTTTGCCCGACTGTCAGTGCCTCAGTTACCCCATCTTGTTTCAAGTAGACAGAAACTGTTGTTTCAAGGAATAGGGGGGCTTCATGTTTGAATTAGAAAACCTGGAGATTTGGCAGAGAATCTCTTCCTTAATAATATTTGGCTCTTGGTCAGGCAAGACGTTCCCCAGATTACTCGCTGGATTGAACTTGTTGTTCGTGCCCTCAAGACAGTCTGGCAGAGGAGTCACTCTGGTGCTACTGACAGACAGCCCACCATCAAGCTCTGCTGGTCCCGCTTCCCCGAAGACCCAGGCTGTGATGCCGAGCAACAAAGCTTTCCCACGTCTACAGAGATGCTCCCTTAGCACAGTGGGACGGGAAACCTTGGCAGCTAAGATAACTTCGAGTGGCAGAGGATATGCTTTCTTGCCACCTGCCACCTCCCCACCCTTGTCCTCCCACCCCTTCTCTGTATCCTATCCTTATTCTTAGAATGCGGTCAACTGGTCCTTTCTAAAGCATTAACAGATAATTAAGGAGCTAAATTGTAGTTTTTAAGATAGGACTCTTCCCAGGGTTACTTGCTTTCTAAGACATGACTCTAAGTTTAGCCCACGGTGGGTGGGGGACGGTGTCCTGGCTGAGCACTGTGATTGCAAGCAGTTCTCCCTGCTACTGGGAACCTCAGTCTCACCGAAAAGCTCCTTCAGATGAATTCGCTGAGCTGCTTGTCCCCAAGGTAGTTTTGGGTAGGATGAGAGAAGGAGTGGCCTTTGATGGATCACCAATACCCACATCTCCTCCTCCTGTCTGTCTCCCTTAGCACGCAGACTCACTTTGAAGGAATGAATGCAGGTGTAGTGCCATGTCTGAAGATTGCCAGCCCTCTTCCTGTAGTGTAGAGCGGAGGTTTCCAAGCTCTAGTGTGCACCAGAATCACCTGGGAGCTTGATTAAAATGCATATTCCTGAGCCCTGGACCCAGAGATTCTGATTTGGAAAACATCTACATTTTTTTCAAGTACTCCCAAGTAAATGTGATGTGGAGACCTGCAAAACACTAGGACATAATCAGTATGCTACTTGCAAGTGCAAAGGAGATCCTCTCCGAGTGGAACTGGCATAAACTCACTGCTTCTCTCAGGTCATACCAACATTCCTGTCTTTTGAGTCTGTAATAAAAAGGAGTCATTAGTGCAGCCAAACATACTTAACAAAACTCAGATAAGCCTAAAGGCAATAAAAACCTCAAAAGAAAACACCCTGATTTTGATAAGCAGTGTCGTTCTGCTTCTGCAAGTTGCTGTTGGATTCCCAGGATTCTGGTCAATGTGTGGTGGACAATGAAAGGAAAACAACTTTTAAACACCTGAGTGTACAGAGGGAAGCACGTGGTCTTTGGAGAACCTTGACAGCTTATTCAAGGTGTGGAAGCCAAGCCTGGCTCCAGAGTCCCATGTTCTTAACCAGAACAAGAGACGAGTTCTTAACGCATCTCGATTTGTCAAATTCTATCTTCTTGCCTTGTCTTTCTTTGCATACGTGTATCTGTCTCTGTCTCTCTTTACACACACTATACTCGGATTCTTATGAAGTGTTTTTTATGTATCCTTTTGACTCAGAATTAGATAAAGAATCAGATAATCCTCTATAAAAATTCATAAGCCTTTTTTTATACTGAAAAATTATCTGGCATAAATTATCTCAGGAAAACTGACTAGTTGTCAGTTCAGCAAGACAAACTTTATACGTAGGTACAAGTAAAAAAACATTAGGGAAGGATCACAAAGAAAATGTCACTTACCTACTTAAGAGGGGGACTTGACAGAGTCAGAGTTATGTAATAGCTTTGAATTCAAGCCAGTTCAATTCCTGTTTAGAAAGGATAGTCTCTTTTTTTAATGTTAACCATTTTCCCTATTTTATCTGCTGAAAAGTTTTTCTAATCCATCTTAGTCCAATGGCATGTTACAGTCTGCCACTGACTATAAAATATTAAATTTTATAGCATATAAAATTTATACTATGTGTAGTACATAGTATATACTAAAAAGAATTTTAAAACTATAAAATATTAATAACGATTTCCATAATTTCACCTTTAGTTAAACTCCCTGTATTGTATCTGTCCTGGGGCCCACCTTGCCTTCAGCCCACTCCGGCTAGCACTGGATCTGGCCGGCAGGCACAGGACAGTGCTGGACCAGGATGGTGGACAGCAGAGCCCCAGGCTCATCTTCTAAAAGCTGGATTTGAATCTCAGCTGCGTGATCATACGTAAGTCATTTAATTTCTCTGTGCCTCTGTCTCCTTGTCTAAGAAGTAAGGATCACGATGTCCACCCAGAGGACTCTTGTAGGGTTTCAGTGAGGTGATCGGTTATGCAAAATTCCACCAACAGGCTCTGTGCCTGGCAAGTAGCAGCCACCCTGTAAATGTCCCTTCTTCCTCCAGCTAAAGGGAGAGGGTTGAACTGATGACCCTCAGAGGCTGCATCTAGCTCTAACAATCGGTGCCGCTGGGAGAGCTGCCGAGTGCAGGGCGTGGGGAAAACAAAAGGGGAAAATGCCAGATTGCCAGGATTCAAAGACCTCCGTGAAAACATTTCAGAGGGTTGAAAATACAATGAAAACAATAAAAGACCAAGAAGGCAGGAAATCATCACCTTGACCATCGGGTCCAGAGAACAGGAAAACTAAAAGATGCAATTTCCTCGGGTGAATGTAGAAGTAGCCAGGAAAGTTAGGAAAACAATGTGTAGTTAGCCTGACCATGATCTTCAGTGATGCAGAGCAGCCATGGCTTACCCATTCAGACAAAGAAAAAATGATAAGTTTAATTATCTGCATATTTTTTGTGATGGAACATCAGGGCGAGGAAGTGAAAGGCCAGCCCGGTGTGGCGCTGGCACCCTCTGGCTTTTTTGGCCTTCTCCGCACTCGGTCACAGGGCGGCCAAACTGTGCGGGGCCAGGTGCGGAGGCCCCTACTCACAGGCACTGAAACGACAGTGGGCATCGCCTAGTCATGGAGGGGACATTGGACCCGATGTCTGTGTGTCACTGCTACCTGTTTACCACCCCCGTGGCTCAGGCCCAAATTGGGATGATCACAAGAAGGTTGGGAAGCCTGGTTTCCCACACAAGGGCAAAGTAGCCAACTCTTGTTTTGAAATGAACAAGATCAGGCTTGTTTCCCACTTTATGGCCGTGGATTTTCAAGGCCATTAGGCCACAGACTGAGAAGTACACTTCCGGGACTCAGCAGATCCAGAGCAGAGAGGCTAGAGAATCCTCTGGTCACCCCCCATCCGTGGACATCCAGAGGATCCTATTCTTGGCAATCATGCTTCTTCTATTATTTTCTTACATAGGCATCACTTGGAGTGGATCTCACAGGGCAAAAAAAAAGTGAGTAGACAATAAAGTGACCAAAATGGAGCTTTGTGTTATAAGGTACTCACTCTCTGAAGGGTAGGTTAAATCATGACAGGTCAGTGGCATGTCTGTGACAAAGTAAGGGACAAACCTGGTGCCACACAGTACTCTTAAGAGTTTGAAAAATGCCACAAGTGTACTACTTCACTTTTGGATGGATTATAATAGTAGCTATCATTTATTGAATTTTTATCATGGGCCAAGAACTACGTTAGATGCTTTACCTGTATCGTTTAATCCCATGGCAGTGCTGTTAAGTAGATACCGTTTTCCCCGTGTTACATTTGTTTCTGGTCGGGTTACCATTCTCCAGCCCTGACATTCCCTACCTTATCGGAACAGGAAAGCGGGTACATTAGAACCAGTTATGCACCCGCCCCGAAGGACTGTGAGGACAAGGCTCATCTTGCACTACATCTTTGTTGACATTTTTCTCCACAAGAAGTTCAAACCCCAGAGATAGAGTTTCACCTGGACAGAACAGCGCTGTTAAATTATAATCTATCTCAAATTCTCACCCTTCTCAACTTCCCAAACCCTTTCATTGGCTCTTGGTAACTTATAGTCAGTCCACAAACTCAACATCATCTTCTTTCCTGCCTCCTGTTCTAATTGATGGCTGATTTATGCAGAACTTTGTCCATGCATGTCATCAAGTATGTGCTCATGAGTCACTTCCTCCCAGATCTTTGACCCCCATATCTTCCTGATCCCTTATTCTGCTCCCTTATAGAATGTAGTCTATATTCATGTTATTTTGTATCTGTTGTTTTCTGTCTACCTACTAGAATGTAACCTTTGTGAGCACAGGGACTTTTGACTTTTGTTCACGAATACACTCTTAATACCTACCCAGAACAGTACCTGGCATATTATCTTTGCTCAATAAATATTTCATTTGTCCCTAGCCACCTTGCTGTCAAGCAGCCGGCCCAGATCTGTGTGATTGCAAAGCTCCGTTCGTGAACATGTGGTTTCCCCTCTTGATGGATGATGTGAACGTAACACAAGCAAGAATCTTCTGGCCGAACTGGAGTTATCGGTGCTGGGGTGTCGGTATAGGGAACTTATTGACTGAGCAAGATCCTACAGGACCAAAGTTCTTTATTTGATTACACTGGGAATGGTCCGTCCCTCCCTCGCCTACAGCTGGTCTTCACATTAACATTCTGTCACCAAGCAAAATACAAGTGATATTTGAGGAGCCAGCAATGAATTCGGTATTCTTACAACATGAATGCATTAGCCTAGATAAAAACAGTTTATAACTTATTTACCTTTTTCATATGACTTAAAGGAAGATGAAAGCTGTGCCTGGGTAAAGAAGTAGGGAAGTGGCTAGGTAGACTGTTCCATGTTCATGCAGTGAAGCAATGCCTCCGTAGAAACGTGGAATGGAAGTAGTGATGTAATTGGAAAAGTAGACCTCAAAATGCTGTCTGCACAATGATGACAACTCTGAAAATTCTCTGTGCGTTTAGCAATACAATTATAAGAGACCTTGAGGTTCATAAATAGTTGGTGATTGTAGCGTTTAGGATTTATTTGGTTATTTCATATTGGTCTTGATATTCAGATAGTTCTGTTTAACTGTTAACTACTCAAATGATTAAATAGACATAAAAACAAATACAGTGTACCATGCTGAGAGCTAAGTGCACACGTCAGCCCATCTGCTGCACATCCTCTTCCTGCTGTCCACCTCCACTGATGGCTGACATCCAGCTCTGCCTCCTCGCACTTCCCCCGGCCTTCCTGTCCTGACTCAAACCCTTACGTGTTGTGCACCTCCTTACTCCCTTAGAACCCTCAGATGCTCCTCAGTCCAGCTTTCTGAGGCTTTCATCCCACTGCCCTTGCCCTCCTCTCTGGGATGAGGCCTTTTGCATGCCCTTTCCATTCCCTGCAGTACTCACCCGAGCTCTTTTTCCTGCACAATTCTCATGCATGTTTCACTGTGTGCTTCCTGGGCTCACGGTCCAGGTCTCTCAGCTTTGCCCGAGGAAATCCTATGACAGTTTCTTCTCTAACTCTGCATTTGCTGTTCTCACAGTCTTTGTTCTTTCCATACCAGTCAGGGTTCTTGGTAACAAACCATAAAAATCTACTCTGATTGAAACAAAAAAACAATTTCATGAAAGGCTATTGAGAACTCTCAGAATTACCAGGAAAGCTAACTAAAGTAGGACAAAGTGGTAGCTGAGCAGCTAGAACTGTGGCCAAAATCCCCAGGCCACAGAGGTTTGGGGGGACACTGCTGCCACCACTGATGGACAGTGAATGCTGCTGCTGGCACCACTGGTACTGGATGCTGCCAGTGGCACACTTGCCACCAAAACAGAGTCTCCTCTTACCTTGTTCTAATGCTCAATTAGCTCCTGGTCATATCTAGACAATATTCTGGCCAAGTCACTGGCCCTTTTACTAAGTGTAAAGGAGACCTAGAAAGGAATATCTTACTCGTGCTGTGAGAGATGGGTTCTGCCTGCCGCCGCAGCTCATATGGTAAGTAAGAAATTGCTCAAACATTCCAGGCAGGAACAAAAACACCCACATGGCCCGTCCCCAATGACAGTTGTTTTATTAAACTTTCTACAACTTCCTTAAATCCTTGAAGCTATTGCTTCTAACCTCTCTCAGCAAGAACTCTGGAACATAGTTAAATGCAAAATTAAATCTTTAGGGGTCACAGATTTATGTGCAAAGATATTCATAACAGTGTGATTTAGAATAGGGAAAAAAAAGACTAAATTTCCAACAATAAGGGAATATTTAGATGAATTATGAGCTATCCATAGGATTAAATAGGTGTCTTTAAAAATTATGGATTTTTAAAAACTATAACACAAAAATATAAAAAGAACTTTATAATGGCTCTCACAATTATGTACATGCAGATATGAGCATATTTTATAGTAAAATATAAATGTATATATATAAAGACATACATTGGAAGAGACTATACCATAATATTAACAGATTGATGAGATTGGAAGGATTACTTTTCTCTTAATGCTTTTCTGTAGCTCTTGCATTGAGCATAAAAGTTAATAATAGTTGAAAGAAAATCCACTGAGGGCAGCCTTCCTGTACCACTATTTTTATCCTTTGTCGTGTTCTCAGAAGGTACATTTTTTCCCAAACCAGCCCAGACTCAGTACTCTGAACTCTTATTCTTTTCTTCTGATGTTGAAAGAACTCAGCCTTTTCTATATAATCAGTTCCTCCCTAACCACTCGTTTGTTCCCACTGATCATTATGCTCATATTCTCTAAACCTTTTTCCAACCCTGCTTAGCTGACCCAGATCCTACCTGAGCTCCCCTCGCCCACGTATTCACTCTTCCCATGCCCTGTATTCACTAAAATAGCCATCTCTGAGATTTCTGTTACTCTTCTCTTAGCCAAATCTGAAGATTCCTTCTCCATCACTACCTTTGCAGCCTTGTTGGCTGCAAGAAACATTATTGTTTATTTCATCATCTTTGACACACTTTTGGGCATAGGCTAAGTCAGATCGCCTTATGGTTTTCTTATCTCTCTAAAAGAAAAAGGTGCATTCTTAAGCACCTTACCTGACTTTGCTTCCTATTAAGCCTTACAAACAAGTTCGTCTTTCTGTGTCTCCTGACTGTTCCTATATCTCAGGATTTGCTCCCTTCCTCATCTCCTGGTTGACTTGTCTACATAGTGGAGCCAATGACGTATAAACGGAAGTACTGATCTTGATAGGACATGTAACCTCCATAGAGGCAACCTGCCCGGACCAGCTCTGCTTCGACAGTGGTCTCCAGTCCTCTCGCTTCTTCCAGGGCCCTAGAAGCTCAGTAAGACCATCTCTGCTGCCCTGCTCAGGGAGCTCTCTCCAGCCTCCACCTCTGCCTCCACCAGCAAGAGGTTGTCCAGAAATCTAGTCCTCAGGCCAGTGCCTCAGAGGTGGACTCTGCTTCTCTGTCCACTCTCTTCAGGTTGCAGCCCTAATTGGACTCTCCATCTGGCTTTCATTCTCACCTTCACCCGCACTTCATGGTTTGCGACCTTCCAACCAGAGGTCTTGGCCCATATTCTGTGTTTTCGGTTCCTACTGGACAACTCAAGTGAAATATGTCTTTTCATACATGCCAATGACCTGTAGTGACCCAATTCTACAGAACATCAATCTTCTTATAACTGTTCTTGATCCTTGATCTGGCTCATCTACCCTCATGACTTTATATTTATATTAACCCTGACCTCTTTCTGTTTTCGAGACCCATAACTTACCTGTCAGACATCTCTTGGATTTCCTGCTCTCAGAGAAGTTTATTTATTGATTTGTTAACTCACCCAATAGGCACATATTGAACACCTACCAGTTGACACTACAAGTGGTCGGTCAGAGGCTAGTCAAGGAGTTAGACAAAATAAAGGGCTGTATCATGTAAGGACGCTTTTATTGCTAGTGACTAAAGTCTCGAATCAAACTGGCTTAAGCAAACATGGAATGTATTTTCTCACATACCTGGCAAGTCTCAGGGGAGATCTGGTTTCCTTTAGGCATAGCTGGATTCGTGGATCTTAGATGCTACTACCTTTGAGACCTAGCCTGTCTTTTCTGCTCTGCCCCATTCTGCTCTGCGATGGCCTCGTTCTCTGCTCTGCAGGACCGTCGTTAACAGTGCCAGGCCCCCTTCCTCCAAGGTTCCAGGGCAGCAGAAAAGGCGCCACACTCTCATCAGCCCCGATGAGTGTCCCACTCTGTCTTGTGGATTCTCACCGGATTATGTGTTCTTCCCTGAAAAATGCTCTTGCCGGGGAATTCAGTGATCTGACTGGTCACACTGGCATCACATGTCCTCTCCTTATAGTTGGGTGTGGCGTCAACTCTACTCAATCAATTAAATTGAGAATGAGGGATACAGTGTGGTTCCCCTGAGGATAAGGCAAATGGATGTGGGATGGTAAAAAAAATTTTTTAACTGTCAGTTATGCCATGAGGTTTGTGATAAGTGTATGATAGAGTTACAAACAGGGCGGAGTCTGGCAAAAGGAGTATTTGACTCCATGTACGGTAGGGAAAGAAGGGTTCCTTCCACCCTTCCCCCTTTCACTCCTTTCCTTCCTTCTCCCTTTCAGCTAAATTCAGTGAGTGACTATTTTGTTTAAGATGCAGAGTATAGATTGTCCTATTGACTCTGCCCATAGAGAGCTTATAAAGTGGTGAAGAAGAGAGAGGGTAAAGGCAATGCACCCACATTTATTGAGAATTTTTAAGAAATAGAAATATGCCCAGAAATAAATCCTTGCTTTTATGATCAGTTAATCTATGACAGAGGAGGCAAGGATATACAATGTGGTAAAGACAGTCTATTCGATAAGTGGTTTGGGGAAACTAGACAGATACATGCATTTAAAAAAAAGTGAAATTTGACCACTTTCTTATACCATATACAAAAATAAACTCAAAATGAATTAAAGGCTTAAATGTAAGACCTGAGACCATAAAACTCCTAGAAGAAAACATAGACAGGAAATTCTGACATCTCTCTTAGCAATTTTTTTTTTATCTCCTCAAAGACAACAAAAGCAGAAATAAATGAGACTGTGTGAAACTAAAAAGTTTTTGCACAGTGAAGGAAACCATCAACAAAATAAAAAACAACCTACTGAGTAGGAGAAGATATTTGTCAATGATACATCTGATAAGGGGTTAATATCCAAAATATATAAGGAACTCATATAACAACACCAAAAAAGAAAAGAAAAATCCAATTCGGTTAAAAAAAAAAAATGGGCAGAGGACCTAAATAGACATTTCTCCAAAGAGGACATACAGATGGCCAACAAACATGAAAGGATGTTCAGTATCACTAATCATCAGGAAAATGCAAATTAAAACCACAGTATCACCTTACACCTGTCAGAATGGCTATCATCAGTAAATGAACAAATAACAAGTGCTGGTGAAGATGTAGAGAAAAGGTAACCCTCATGCATTGTTGGTGGGAATGTAAGTTAGTACAGCCACTATGGAAAACAGTGTGGAAGTTTCTCAAATAGTTAAAATAGAACTACTATATGACCAAGCAATTCCACTTCTGAGTATTTATCTGAAGAAAACAAAAATACTAATCTGAAAATGTATATGTACCCCTATGTTCACTGCAGCATTACTAGTAATAGCCAAGATATGAGGGCAATCTAAATGTCCATCAGAAGATAAATGAATAAAGAAGAGGTGGCACATATATACAATAGAATATTCTTTAGCAATAAAAAAAATTCGATCTTGACATTTGCAACAATATGGATGGACTTTGAGGGTATTATGCTGAGTAAAGTATGTCAGACAGAAAAAGATAAATACCATATAAATTCACTTACCTATGAAATCTAAAAATAAAAAAAAAACATGAATAAACAAAACAGAAACAGACCCACAGATACAGAGAACGAGTGGATGTTTGCCAGCAGAGAAGGGTCGGGGGATGGGAATTTTAAAAATTGACAAGAACAAATTGGTACATGAGAAAACAGTGAATCATAGCTGATTTTATCACCTTTCTACATATTTGTGTGACATTCAAGATCCACGGAGCAGTCTGAGAGGAGCAGCACACACCCCGTCTAGTGACTGCTGGCTGAGCTCCAGGCTCTGCTGACACCTCCTGTAGCCTAGGGCAGACCACAGGGGCACAGAAAGTTAAGTGATTTGCTGCAAGTCACAGAGTTGGTGAGCAGGAGAGCCAGCAACACAGCCCCAGTGGGCTTCTAAGTGCATGGGTTTGCTACAAATTGGATCTTGACAAGGGATAATTCAAGACTTAGAATGAAAAAAAACCTCTAAGATGTGACCGTTTTTAATGCCAAATGCATCATTTAGACTAGTATTCTGTATTTTAATTTGACCTTCAACTTTTTTTTTTTTTTTAAGGTGTTGTGTAACGGACCAGGAACATGTGTTCCTATCTGTGTATCTGCCCTTCTCCTTGGGATACTAGGAATAAAGAAAGTGATCATTGTCTACGTGGAAAGCATCTGCCGAGTCGAACACTTGTCCCTGTCCGGAAAGATTCTCTTTCACCTCTCCGATTACTTCATTGTTCAGTGGCTGACTCTTAAGGAGAAATATCCCAAATCTGTGTACCTTGGGCGAATCGTTTAACAAATGACAACTTACTTCTTTAGAATTCTGCAGTCAACAATATTTATTATTATTGGGGAGAAAAACTACATGTTTCTTGTAAAAGCTTCTGGAAGTCCTGAGAATTATTGGTAGTCAAGAGTAAATAATGTGTAAATAACCCAGGGAAATAACTGTTTGCTCTGATAAAACAAACATTAATAAACCGTTAAGTATTTATACCTTTGTGTACCACATTTTTTATATAAAAATACCTATCACTGCCTACAAGTTATCTCTGACTTGTTTTAGTAATATTTTTTCTAGAACTAAACATAGTATCTGTATGATTAGTAAAAGCTCTTTTTTTAAACGGTATTCTGCATCGTAAAAAGAAGATGGTATTTCTTAGTTTTTGTTCCACTTCAGCAGGCTTTATTTTCTGTATGGAAGCAGTGAATTCTCTAGTGAGTCCCTTCTGCATAAAAGAAGCAGTCGTATTAAATTGGCTTCGTGACAGTTTGCACTTCACAGGCTTCCAGAACCTGAAGCATAAACCAGTGTCTTTTCTAGTTCTTTAGTTTTGCTTCATGGGTAGTTGGCCTCAATTTAGAATATCTTTTAAAATCTCTTAATTGTTAAATTAAAAGATGACCCTTGTCATACTAATAAAAAATGTGATTCTCTTTATCAGGAATCCAAACTCTCAAAACATTTTTTCTAATGTTTTAGTGAATTCACAATTCCAGGCCATAGTTGTCTCTGGCATTTTGAGACATTTAGGCTTGGTACAGTATGTATTTACTAAACCTTTTACTAAATGCTTGCTGTATACCAGGTATTCTTCTAAGCACTTTTCAAATATTAACTCATTTAATCCTAATAACTCATTGTGGTAGGGACTGTTATCCCCGTTTTACAGAGATACCTTGTCCAGGATCACATGACTAGTAAATGGCAAAGCCAGGGTTCAAACCCAGGAAGACTGGCAGGAGAGGGAAGCCAGTTTCGTGGGCGTGTGGCCTGTGCAGTCATATAGGCACGCACACTTAGGAGGGCCCTGCGCTTGGTTTCATATTCTGCTGTCACAGTTGAATTTCTTAATATATTTTGATCCAGGGGCCCCCCATTTAGCTGGTGCTGCTTGAGCACCGGTGCTCCTCACGAGGCCACGTCAACTACAGCAGGAAGACCACAGCTAGTGCGGACCCGGCCCAGGCTGCGCCTCGGTAAACAGGAGCCCTTCCCCTCCCTCTGCCCTCTGCTCCTTTAACAAGGCAACCGACAATGAAAAGACCTCTTGTAGTATTTGAGTTATATATTTTTTCCTTTTTTAGAGGTACGATATAAATCTAATAAGGAAATGGTAAGAAATTAATGAAGAGGTTGACTTTTAGTGAAAAGAGCCATGATCACCTAAGATGGTGTAAAATTAAAACGCCGAGGCAGATCCAGGCTTTCTTGTTCTTCTAGAAATCTCCTTCCCTGAGTAAAGTAGCGTCAGCAGGACATTTCCCAGGTTTGGGGCTCAAGAAACGCGGGGCGGAAGACTCAGAGCAGTGGAAGCGCAGCGGTGGGGCGGAGCGGCTGCGCACCGCCCCTCCACACGACCTCTCAGACCGCAGGCTCCGGCTCTGTCTCCGCCAGCAGGAGGCCCGCAATGTCAGACAGGCATCGTGTGGTTCGACCACAAGCTGAGATGAACTAAGCCTCTACTTTTCTAGAGAGAAAGTGATTTTGAGGGACAGCAGTGCGTGCATTTGATTCATCTTTGAAATTTTCTCTGCTCTGTACTTTGTTCCTAAGTGGCACTGGGTAAATTGTTGATGAGTGAAATGGGGCTGTACTGAGTTCAGTCAGTTCCTGTCTGTGCTCCTGGGAAGCTTCCCAGGGCTGCAGAGGCTCCTGTTGGGCCAGAGCTCACAATGCTATAGAAAGTTATAGAAAAGATGTCATGATATTTTCCAGAAATATATGGCCCAGATGGTTGACAGAGCCCAACTCAGACAGTGGTTAGCCTGGAATGTGAGAGAAAGAATCTTTCATGATTCTTTCATGAAAAGCTTAGCAATACCTTCTGGGTCCAGGCTGCTGTGCACACATTCAGAGCCAGGCTGAGGCAAATGTTATCACGCCTTCTTGCTCGGTTTCAGATTCAGGTGGTGTAAACCAGTACACGCTCTGCTGTGTGTTGTTATGGCTAATTTGAGTCCTCAGTGTCACACTAGCAAAGAAGGCTGGTTTGAGATTATAGCCAGGGGCACAATTTCTCTGCGGTGCATGCCTGTGACATTGAGAAAGATTGTACTCTACTCTGAACTCAGACTGAGGAAGATCAGTAGCTACTTATCCTTTCCGATTTTTCTTGAAACACTCTGGAATGCGACTTTTACTGGAAGAGGCTGGCCATGAAAAATTAATTGCATCAGTCTTTAAATGAGAGGCAGGGAAACCAGACATCCTGCCCACACCTACTTCCCTGGAAGATTTTTATCTACAGTTCGGCTCCCCTACAAGGCTTCAGCGGCTTGCCAGGTCGGAAAATGTTCTCTGCTTCAAATAGGACATCCAGAAGTCATCACAGGAAGCATTAGCTTGGAACGAAGAGTGCTTGGAATGTCAACAAGAGGAATGCTGTACGATGTTAAGCTGAATAGCAAGAGGTCCTTTCCAGAGATGACCCCGGCTTCTCCTTACAAAAGCAACTCGGAAGACATTGTTTATTTGGCCTTTTAAAGGTAGGTTACAATTGGGAAACGTACTGCCCCCTTATGTGCAGTTCCACAGGTTATATCAGTGCTTTATTTCTTCTGAAAAGCCCATCTTACCAAACGGAGTTTGTCATAGCGATGTATGAAGCATCTTGTCTACAATGAGAATGTCCTCATGAGTGTAAAAGATCATCCTTCTCCATACAGCTCAGTTTTGGGGCCCTTCTGGAGTTTCTTCCCCAAGATTTTGGCTCTGGCACACAGTGAGCAGACGCCCAGGTTTCCTTGTCTGCCCTGAACTTTCTTCTGTTGGGGCCGTCATTCGAGCATTCTGAAAACAAGTTGTTTACAGCTGTGTTCTTGTCGCCAGCTCACTTTAAACACGGATTTGACATTGCTCCTCCTTTTCCTTCCAGAGTAGTTAACAGATGCCAGCCTCTGTCACATCTGTCAAACAACAAACTTTGGAATACTTTTTGTTTTTTACAATTTCCTTAATCCACATGTAATGATTGCCTTTTCAAAAAATATCCCCAGAATTTTCCCTTGTCTGTTCATCCTCTTTGTTGTCTGAATTCACCTACTGATTCTGCCTTTGAACTGGTTCATATTTACCCTTTCCTTTTCAGTCCCACAGTCACAACCTAAGCCAACTCTTCAACATAAATTCCTTGTTTTATTAGCACATTTTTTGAGGAACCAAAGAACAGATTAAGTAATTTATCCAAGATTTTGTAACTGGAAAGGGGCAGAGCTAGGATGTGAACTAAGGCACTCTAGCTCTAGCCAGACCTGTCTGAACAGGTATGTTAGGTTAAAAAAAAAAAAAAAAAAACTAAAAAGAAATGGACAGGGTCCAGAGAAGGAGAATGAGGTGCTTGGTGTTCTAGATAGGGACCTCCGGAAAGACCTCTGTCTGTGACATTTCAGCTGAGATCTGAAGGATATGGCCTTAAATATTTGTCCTCTTTCTTCCACTTTTCCTCCCACCTTAAATTTCTCCTTTCCCACAAAATCTGCCCCGTTTCAGCTGCTGCCCTAAACACCTCTGTGATATAGCCATCTGTACCGAAGGTTAGCGCCAAGGTGCATATCATCATATCACAGTACTTTTACATAGAAACACCTGTGGAAGGAAGAAGTGATTTTGCTAATTATTTCTTTATATTTGCCTTGCTCATACTAATTTTATTTCCTTGCTCCCACCTTGGTCATACCTACCAAAGTTTTGGACAAAATGTAGGTATTAAGTAAGCATATGATTTCTTATACCTTCTGACTTTTCTAGGCTTACTTAGTTCTGTTGCATCTAGACCAATGGTTCTCAAACGTTTTGGTCTCAGGCCCTCATTACACTCTTAAAAATTATGGAAGACCCCAAAGAACTTTTGTTTATATGGACTATATTTGTCAATGTTTACAACAATAGAAATTAAATGTTTTAAACACAGGAATACGCAGGGACACATTCCATTAGCCATCAGAGTAATAATATCGTCACATATCAGGTAACGTCTAGAAGAAAACTATAAAATCATGAGAGGATGAACAGGAAAAAAGGCAAGCTACATCGTAGTATTATAAAAATGGTTTTGACCTCATGGGTCCCTGAAAAGGTCTTGAAGACCCCCAGGAGCCCCTAGGCCACATTTTGAGAACAGCTGCTCTACGTAATGGCACAACAATGGCTTCACCTTCTCTAGCAGCCTTTATTCAATCGGCGGTCTGTGTATTCGTTTTGCTGTATATCAAATTGCCACAAACTTAGTGGTTTAAAACAACACTTATTGTCTCACGGTTCTGTAGATTACAAACCTAGGCAGGACTTCACAGTTCTCTACTCAGGGTCTCACAAGGCTGTAACCAAGGTGACAGCCAGGGCGCGTTTCTGATCGGGAACTCTGGATTCTCTTCGAAACACATTCAGGTTGTCATAAGCAGAGTTCTTTGTAGTCGTGGGACTCTTGATGACCTATTTCTTCGAGGCCAGCAGGAGAGCCTCTCCTATTGCTTATGTCTCTTTTAAGGATTCAGAACTGAGTCAAGCATACCTAGGATAATCTCCCTTTTAATTAACTCAATTTCAACTGATTAGGGAAATTACATCTGCAGAATCCCTTTTGCCATATTAGTGTAAGATAATCAAGGGAGGGACATCCCATGAGACTCACAGGTCCCACCCGTACATCCTGGGGTGGGATATTGGGGGCCATCTTAGAATTCTGCCAACCACAATCTGCCAGCAGTTTTGGTTTTGTACTGAAAAATTTTTTTGTAACCTTTCACTTACACCACCAAACTGCCGCCTTAGTGTCCAAGTTCTCTCATTGTTTTAATATGGGAAATTCATGTCTTCTACACTTCGTCCCTTTTCTAGCAAGTTATTTGGTGCTTCAGTTTGTTTACTTGTCAAACAGGCATAATAATAATACCTGCTTATAGAGTTGTGAGCATCACACTAGATGAGACACATGTACTGCCATTAGTTCAGAGCCTGACACATAGTAAGCACTCAGTAACCTTGTGTCCACTGGGGCGTCTTTGGTGTGGAAGAGTCCTAAAGGACTACTCTCCTTAAACTATGTGCAGCAACCACTTCCATCCTGTAGGATGGCCGTAATCACAAGAAGTAGAAAATAACAGGTGTCAAGGATGTGGAGAAGTTGGAACCCTCACACATTGGTGGGAACGTAGAACAGTTCAGCAGCTATGGAAAACAGTCTCTCAGTTCCGCAAAAAAGTAAACGAAGTTACCATATGACGCAGCAATTCCACTCCTAAATATATACACCAGAGAATTGAAAACATACGTTCACTCAAAAACGTATGTTCATACTGGCATTATTCATAATAGCCAAAAAGTTAGGGAGAAAGTAGACATCCACCAACTAATGAATAGATTGACAAAATGTGGTATATCCGTACAGTGGAATATTATTTAGTCACAAAAAAAGAATGAAGTACTAATATATGACATGCCACAATCTGAGTGAAAGAACCTTGAAAACACTTAGTGAAAAAAGTCACAAAGATCACATATTGTATGATTCCATTTATATGGAATTTTCCAAAATAGGCAAATCGATAGAAAGTAGATTTATTGTTGCTAGGGGCCATGAGAGAAGAGATAGGGAGTGACTCATGATGGGTGTGGGATTTCTTTTTGGGGTGATGAAAATATTCTGGAATTAGATAGTGGTGATGGTTGTACCACTCGGTGAATATACTAAAAACCACTGAATTGTATACTTTAAATGGGCGAATCTTATGGTATGTAAGTTACTTCTCAATAAAAAAGCTGTCATCAATAGTAAAGGAATCGATCTGTGTATACTCATATATACTTGTGGGTCTATACGTAGCTAACAAAAGACAAAACAAACAACTAAGTGGCAGCCAGGAAGCAGCTACAGGGAGTATGTTTGTTCATTGTGATTCTGGCTCTGCCCACAGCCAGAGACTTAGAAAGATGGAAGGTTCTGGAGATAAAGTATGGCTCTTGTGGACAAGCTGAGCAAGAACTGGATGCAAAGAGCTTAGTGAGCAGGCCTGGAGGGAGAAGATGGCCTCAGCATGAAACAACTGCCTCCCACAGCCCCTCACCAAAGACACTTGCTTCATTAAGGGCCACAGCCCAGCAAAGAGCCAAGATGATGAAGCTGAATTGTATTTACCTAAACTGGCTGTCCATGTGCTTTTCTGCAGTATGACCCTGCCACTTCTCCAAAAGGAGGAGTCTGGGTGCTCCCCCTTTAAATCTAAGCTGGCCTGAGTGACCAGCCCAACCACTAGAATGCAGAGAGTGGGGAGTGTCGTTCTGACTTGGTCTGTTGAAAAGCTTGCCCTCTGCGTGCTTCCCCCTGGGCTGCCCCCTCTCAGGACCCAGCCACCCAGAGAGGCCACGTGTAGGTGTCTGGTTCACAGCCACCTCTGAGTACAGACTTTGAGTCATCTCAGTCCAGGTGCTAGATGTGGGAGGGGAGAAGCCGCCAGACAATTCCAGCCCTGTCATGGGTGTCACTTCCAGCCTTTCTGGTCCTCCCAGCTGACGCTCAGACACCTTGGGCAGAGAGAAGCCCTCCCTTCTGTGCTGTGAATTTCTGATCCAGAGTCGCCCAGCAGAATTAAATGGTTGCTGTTTTCTGCCACTAAGTTTTCAGGGAATTTGTTACGAAGTAATAGATAATTGGAACAATAACCTTTTCTAAGGAGCCAGTCCCTCTAAAGTTTGGTTACTCTGGCTTAGAAGAGGAAATGATTTCTCTGCCCCCAAAGCAAACGGAGGAAAATGTATTCCTCCACCAGGGCTGGTGAAAGGCTTTTTTTCTCCTTGCTCTTTGGCTAGCATGTAGCAGTGAAACAGAAACCAGTGAATTCTTTTAAATCTTTTAACCATATGCAGATGAATAAGCAAATGGTTGGACTTGACTCTTAATCCCTTTTCCTTTCCTGTATTACTGAGGAGTTTTTTTTTCCACTCTAATAAACTTTAGCATTTAAACAGAAGTCATGTGTCCCATATATGACGATTTAACAGCAAGAATGTAGAAAAGGAGATAGCTGCTGAGCACGAAGACTTAATTACTAACCAAGCCACTCAACCGAAAATAAGAACAATGTTCCTGTCAGGGAAATGTGAAATCTTTTTTCCGTCTAACTTACAATCCTTTTTTTTCCCCTCTCAGTCTATTCAGAATAATGATTTAAAATTCAATGACTATGAAGAGAACTTTTTTTAAGTTTTCAGCTGAGCTCCAGTAACTGAAGTACAGTAATCTTTCCATGACATCGAGCAGGGCCACCCTCCCCTTCCCTAGGTCCTCATGTGAATTGCCAAAGCCCAGAATATGTAAACTGAGACCAGTGCTGGAATCAAACCCAGTAGCATCAGGAGAGATGGAGGAGTCTGAACTGACAAGTCTCCCCTCTCAAAAAAAAAAAAAAAAAAAAGGAAAAGAAGTTTCATTCTTCAAAGAAAAGGGAAGGAAAACAAGACTTTTATGGAAATACCATATACAGAGTTGGCAGAAATTCAGCAAGGAATAAAAAGTATCTAAAAATGTTTCTTTATTCAGTTCCAGCCTGGCAGCCAAATTAAAAGAGGCTCCATTTTCAAGCTGATTTGCCCTGGATCCTCTGGACCTATAACCATGCAAGGCCTCTGGAAGGGCCCAGGTTTGGGCCTCTTGACTCCCCAGTCAGAGCTGAGTCTAAGCAGCCAGATGGAAAGAGAGCTTAAAGTGTTCATCAGGATGTTACAGAAAACAAAGTGTGTGTGGATGAAATGATGAAAAGTCTGGGATTTGATTCAGACTCCATCACCGGGGAAGGAAGAGAAGTTCATAGGTGAAACAGAATGTACCCTGCATGATCAGTCTGGAAGCTAAGGGACAGTGGGTACACAGGGCACCAATATACCAAACTCTCATCCTATTATTTCCTCTACTTTCACATATGTTTGAGCTTTTCTATAATTAAAAGTTTTAAAAATGTAAGTCATGTAAAAAATCTTCAGATATTCAAAACCCAAAGAATGTGTTGATTACAGATAAAATGAAACAAACTAGTTTTAAAATGAGAACCAGGAAAGAAATTGTAAAGATACATTTATTTCATGCTTAACTTGTGATAAGAAATTCAGTCTGCAAACCTCATTCCTGAACCTGATTAGGTAGGTTTTTCTGACTTAAAAAAACATTTAGTCCAGACCTTTCAAGACTCTGTCAAGCACAAAAGGTCACCATCTTTATCACATGCAGGCTCCGCTCCTCATTGTTCAGTAAATATTTGAAATGTCCCGACATCCCCTTGTCAAGACCTTCACAGGATACTCAAGGGCACTGACTCCCACCGAGGGCCTCCTCTTTCTCCAAGGACACACGCTCCGCCCCTGTTCAGGCGATTGTGATGGCACGAGTCAACTCTTTGGATGGTGACTACTAAAGTTGGCACTGACTTCAAACTCTTCATGCTGCTGAAGAGACCACCATGTGGAGCAGAGGGACAGCTGGGTGCGGAGACCTGGGTTTGGGATCCGGCTTTGCCACTAGGCATGTGTTCGGCCGTGGTTAATTTGAATATTCCTGTGTTTCAGTTTCCTCGCCACATGACGTGAGGGATTTAGACGAGATTATTCTTGAGATCCCTTCCAACGACAGTACTGCCACAACAACAGCATCAATCATGACAGTTTCCATCGTTTATCGAGTGCTAGTGACATGCCAGGTAGATGCACTGATATATGTAATCCTCAGACCCAGGCAATGGGAGCCCCACACTTTAGAGGCTCCCTCTTCTTGCCACTTCCTTCCTCATGCAGCCAGAATTGTGAACCATACCAAGCCCACACTGCCTTTTCTAGACCAAATTCTGCTGCCTAGGATCCCAGAATTCCCAGTCTCGATGGCCCAACCGTGCTTCTAGGACTTGTGTGGGCCTCTCCCCACGTATGCCCTCCCCAGGACAGCTTGCAGTGGAGAAAGGTTAGGACCTGCAGGCTGGGGATGGACATTGCACAGTGCGAGATGGAACCAGGTAGAAAGAGAAGGGAGACTGGCTGTGGGCTGGGTTTTTTGTTTAGACTCTTGCCTGCAGTCCCGTAAGTGTTAGAGATGGGCCTAGTGAGGTAGGTATTATTATCGCCACCTCTATTTTGCAGAGAATAAAACCGAAGTGCAGAAAGCTTAAATAATTTGCCTAAAGCCACATTGCTGGTTAGTGGCCAAGCCAAAGCTCAGACTGCTGTCCTTGTGATTCCACGTTCTTCCCTTTCCTGCTTCCATCCAGCAAAATCTGCAGAATCTGCAGAATCGCAGATCCCCAAGGTTCTGATGGGATAGGGACAGTCCTGTCTTCCACTAGCTGAGTGACTTTCCTACTCCATGCTGCATTATTGGTGCCAACTGAGAATGTGGCCGACAGCACTGGTGGCAATGCTTCGTCCAGAAAAAATTACCATGGGAAGTTGATTCAACAGAAAAATATTTGATACAAGAGTATGACAGTTAATCCTAGGATTTCACTTTTTGTTCTGAACTCCTGACCCACAGCTGCTAGTCCAACCACAGAATATCAAGGAGGCACCTTACCTAGATTTTAACCCCGTTAAACCAGTGTCTGGCCAATCAAATAAGTAGGCCTTTGTTGATTTCCTTTAAACTCTAAAACCAGGAAACGACTTCTAACATATTAAGACCCCTCCTTCCCTCCAAGGACATCCCGAGGCACAGAAATGAAATCTGACTCAACATACTTTCAGTTACTATTTATAATGAAACATCCAGCAAATTACAGGTAGTTCGAGAAAGCAAATTTCTGAACAGAGCTTTAAAAACATTCTTACAGTATTTTTAGAAGGCATAATTTGATATACTTAATACCCAGTCATCAATTTAGTTATATTTTGGACACAAACCACAAATACCTGAAGTTAGTAATAATGATAGTAGCTGACAGTACTGAGTGCTCATTATGGGCTAGACATGATTCTTGTCTCTTCCATGGATTTGCTCACTTGATCCTCACACAACCACATAAAGCAGTTAGTAATGCTACTACTTCTTTACAAATGAAGAAACTGAAGAACAGAGAGGTTAGTAAGCTTAGAGCTGAGATTATACATGAAGGGGTTTATCAAAGCACTACTTACAATAGAAAAAAATTAGAAACAATCTAAATTGGAAAATGTTTAATGAAGTACGATATGTCCACGTAATGGACTGTTGTTGTTCAGTCATTCAAAATCATGTTGTTGAGGAATATTTAATGACATAGAAAAATGCTTAAAATATTATATTAAGTAAGTGTTTTTAAATGATGCAAACGAGTGTGTTATAAGTACAATTTGAAAATCTGTGTAAATACATGCAAAGTTTAAAAAGCTGAAAACAAAGTGTTTAAAATTGATATTTCTGAGTTAAGGAATTATATATAAAGGTTGTTCTCTAATTTTTAAATTTTTATTTTGATGACATGCTACATAATGAAAGAGAATACTTTTTCTTTTTTTTAATTACTGAATTCTCGTAAGACATCAGTTAAGGGAGCAAAAAAGGGAAACATTATTCATTAATGTCTTCAAAGAAATACCATATTGGCAAGTGTACCAAATAATAATAGAAATAATTACTTAATAAACATGTGTCCAACACTTGTTCTTTTATATACAGCTTTCACATCTCACCGGATCTCTGCAAAGGCACTGAGAGGTAAATAGTCTTAGCTCCCATTTTAAATGATGAACATAAAACTCAGAGAGCTTATGACTTGTCCAAGCCTCTGAAGACGGTACATGGCCAAGCCAGGGTGGAGTGTTGGGATACACAATCACAGTGCGGTATCTGTGAGCACAGGCCCAGTGGGCAGAACCAGTAATGTGTTACACTGCTGATGCTGTGATCTGTTCGACAACAGATCGATTAAGCATGGTAGAAGACTAAAGGAGCTTCATACCCGTTTTCAGGAAGGTGAGTGGAATGGGGATCTGGAGATCTGAGTTCTAGTCTTGGCTCTGCCATTAATTAGGTCCGTGGGCAAATTCCTTGACCTCTCTGAGCCCATATTTGTTCATCGAGATACAACACAAACGTAATTGGGCTTCCTAGGCCCAGTGCCTGTCCTGGTGGTCAGGTGTCTGCATCACTATATGCCAAACCCCCCAAGTATGATTCCTGAGGCTTTGCATGGCATTGTTGATTTCTACTGAAGATGAAAGGGGGTGAGGATTGCACCATATCTCACCAGCAAAACATCCTTACAGTTTCCTTAAAACATTTCTTTTTCCTCCCAAATGCCCTCTTCCTCTACCAAGTGCCCAAATACTCTTTTTCTGTTTCCTTCTCCCTTAAGAAACAAAACAAAAACCAAAACCTTTTTGCTCCTTCCTTTCTTGAATCACACTCTTCAAGATTTCTTCCTTTCCAAGTCTGTTTTCATTCAACAAATATTTATGACATGCCTCCCGTTACCCAGGACTGTTCTTGGTGCTGGAGGACTTTACATTCCCTCCTTTTCTTTTCAAGAGTAATCAAACTGGATCTCAGCTTCTTTTGTTTGCATCCAGCCAAAGGCAGCCTGTTGGGGAATAGGGAGAATTTTAATTACGAATCATTTTTTAGTGTTACAAATAAGATGAGAAGTGAGGACTTCTCGCTCTCAAAGGACCTCCCAGCTCTATTTTTTAAAATAATTCTATGATTCTTTGCCATTAAATTTGTAATAGTGTCTCTTTCAAAGACACTGATAATTATAACAAGCACTTACTGGGTACTCATAGTGGCTCTTACACTAATTGCTGTACACCGAACCCTCATAACCCTGCGAACTATAAGTACTATTATTATACCTTCTTCCTCAATGAAGAAACTGAGGTTTAGAGACATTGGATGACTTGTCTAAAGTCAAACAGCCACTAGGTAGCAGCTCTAAGGTTCAGACTCAGGTGTGTCATCCTCTAGACACTGTGCTTTTAGCCTCTGCACCATCTCGCCATCCTGGTCTTCTCTTACTCAAAGTGTGCTATCACGGGAAGTGTTGACCTGGTATTAGGATCTATTTTTCTCTTTCATTTTTGTCATTTCTTCTGCCCTAGTCCAACTGAGCTGCTATGACAAATATACCATAAACTAGGTGGCTTACAAACAATAGAAATTTATTTCTCACACTTCTGGAGCATGGGAAGCCTAAGATCAAGGAGCCAGCAGATTAGGTGTTTGGTGAGGGCCCACTTCCTGCTTCATCGATGGCCGTCTTCTCCCTGTAATGTCACATGGCAGAAGAAGCAAGAGAGCTCTCTGGGGTCTCTTTTATAAGAGCACTAATCTCATTCATGAGGGCTCCACCCTCATGACCTAAGGCCTTTCTTTGATGGAAAAAGCTCCATTCATGATGCTGCTTAGAGAAGTACTTTGTCTGCCTCTCAACATACTTTAAAGTCATGGGCTTAATATGGCCACTCCAGACCCTAAAGTGGAGCCTCTTTTCTCTTCCCCTTTAGTTATCCATGTTTCCAAGTGCTCTGTGTTGCAAATTATTACTACATCCTCCCCTCAGTTACAGTTTTGTTTTGTTTTGTTTTAAGTCTTCTTAGAAGACTGACTTTCTCTGTTGTTCAGAGCAAACCCCCAGAGGGATTCATAAAGAACTAGGACAGGTTTATATTTCTGTCTTAACAACAAGGTAAGTGGCAACATGTCTTCGTGAGCTGCCAACATATTCTTCCTATTGACATTGGCTAGAGCAATCTAGTTTGAGCAACAGAAATCATTGAATTCTCACAAGAATCAGTGACTTTTGTGGAGGTTCTAACTTGATTATTGATCAAGACAATTTTGATTCAGCGTCAGGGTTTTTAAGAATTTGTTTCAATGGACCTAGAGGTTATTATGCTGAGTGAAATAAGTCAGACAGAAAGATAAATACCATATGATTTCACTTATCCGTGGAATCTAAGGATCAAAAAGAACAAAATAATCAAAAACTGATAAATATAGAGGACAATTTGGTGATGGACAGAGGTGATGGGGGATTGGAGGGCTGGGAGAATGGGGTGAAGGGTTAAAGAAGTTCAAATTAGTAGTTGATAGATGGTCATGGGGATGGGGAACACGGCATAGGGAATGCTGTCAGCAGTAATATATTAGCTAGGCGGAAAGTCAGAGGAGAGAAGGAGCAATTAGGGGGATCATTTTATAAACTACATAAATGTCTAACCAATGTACTGTATACTTGAAACTAATAAAAAAAAAAAACAAATTGTGTTTCTTCCATTGTCTAACAGCTTTCAGAGGTGAATGTCCACATAATTCCTGGTTTACATAGAACGCTAAATGTACAGCTTGAAGGCAATGCATGGTAAAAGGCATTTTCCAGTTATAGGAAGGAAATGAGTCAGTTATACAATGGAAGGGTTTCCTCACCTTTTCCTCCGCTGTTCCAGAGAGGCGTCCAATGGTCTAACACCCAGGTTTGTTTTACCAAACCTGTTAACATTACTTTTTTCATACCTTTACTGGATTGTAAATGGAAGTTAATCTATACCATACACAAATTATGTATTAAATATTTTGCAAATTAAGGGTCTGGCTTACCACTATTAGCTATATATATGGTAATCATACATTCAATATTTTTTTAATTAATTTTCCCCTACAACTAAACCAGAGATTCTTAAACTGGAGTCCATGGAAATGTTTGCAAACTTGGGGATTTATTTATGCATTTTCAGGAATGATAGGCTATAGCTTTCATTAGCTTCTCTATAACCTTTCTTCTATCCCCCGAAAAAGGATATAAATTTACACTAAGATTTTGAAGCTTTTTAAGGACATATTTATTTATTATAAAATCTTTTTTTCAAATCTGAGGCTTAAAATCTAATGGAAAAAAACAAACAACTTTATCTCTTTTCCTCATGTGCCTGTTCAATCATCTAATTCCTCAAAAAATGTGGTGTGTGTGCGTGTGCGTGCATGTGTGGGTGGCCTTCTCAGAGGGCAGCAGGATGCAAGAAAAAGTGGGGAAAAAGTAGTGGAAATTTTTTTTTTCATGATTTTGTGTTGATTTACAGAAATTGCCTTGCATTTTTTGTTTCTCTCCTGATCTCTTGGTTGTCGTTAGTGTTGTTCAGTGGTCGTCCTGTGAATCCCGCTGTGGATGACTGTAAGTTACTAGGTTCTATTTTAGCTAGAAGAGCTGACAAGCAAATTTATGTCCTGTTATAAATTAAGTGATGTGATGGCATGTGCTTAGTGGTTAGACTGACATGCAAAATAAATCAGATGTAATCGTTTGAATATAAGTTTGAGTTATAAAATAAACCATTTGGGAGTTGAAACAAAAGACAGAAACATAGGAGTAGCAGTTTGCCAAAGCACAAATAAGTTAATTCTGCTTGCAGTCGGCAAAAGAAAAATTTCAATTGTTTATTATATTTTTCTTCTTCTAAAAAGAACTTAACAACTCAGATGTGAAAACATGGAATTTAAGGTGGAAGGTTTATAAGTGGACACCCTCACTTTTTTTTTTTTTTTTAACAAGTAAAGACACAGGACCAATGACACAGAGCTGGCTAGTCACAAAAGCTCTAACTAAAACTTGGGCCTACTTCTCACCTCATCCCACCGAGAGAACTCAAGTGAGAACGACTGACTTATCATACAATGCTATTAAAGAATACACAGTTAAAACACAGGTATGATAACCTGGAACTCAACAGTGTGTCTACTGTGAGAGCTAAAAGGATACTGCCTGCCTATCACCAAATACCTTGTAACAGGAAGACAACATAGAGCCGAGGTTGATCTTTGCGTTCTGCTTCTTAGACCAGAAACCAATTTTTAAAATTGACTTCATTAAAGTTATTTTCTTCTTTTAAAGTGGAGGAAATAAATTAAGAAAGTAAAGGACATTAACTTCTTTTCATTTTAGAGTATGAATTTCTATGAATTTAGTTTTCTCCCTGATCAATAGTCATGTTACTTGTATAATTTAAGTTAAAAAAAAAGAAGAAGAAGAAGAAGAAGAAGACGAAGAGTCCTACACCCCGACAATTTTGTTTGCTGTGCGGTGGCTCCACTGTTCCCATGTAGAGATCCGAGGCTAGTGGCTGGCTGTTTCCAATGCTTAGCCTATCAATGGAATTCAAAAGAAAAAAGACTGCTCCGTATTTGTGGAGCAATTTAGTTATGGTTCTTTTTCTTTTGTGCCTTCAAGAAAGAATGGAGACCAAAAAGTTGATTCAAATAGTTTTTAACTGATAGAAACTTTGGCGTCGTTTGTGCCAACCGCCGCTCACTAGATGTGAGGAAACGGCCTCGAAGGCGGTGGGTCTCCCAGAGACGGGACAGCTGGTAATTAAGGCCCTCGTTCTCCTGACGACCTTCTCACCACCCACAAGGACGGCACTCCCTCAGTGGGGCAATCCTGGGTACAACTCATCCGATTTTACTTCCCCTTGGTTTTCTAAGGCTTGCACTGGGGTATCCCATAGGGACGTCATCATTCGTTGCATCCATGTGTCTCATCTTCAAAGGGTGTAAGGGCCTGAATCAGAACGGGGCTAAGCTGTGTTTCAGGCACTCCGCTGGACACGCCACGGACCCCGCAAAACAGCCGCTACGCTCCCTCTTTTCAATGTGACGAAACAACTCAGGAGTGAGGAGACTTGCCTGACATCCACAGCTGGTAGGTGGTGGGACTGCGTGTTACAATGCACTTTACTCACTCCAAACAACTCCATAAAAAGTCACAACTATAATCCCCACCTTACATATGAAACAACTGAGACACAGAGAAGCTCAGTAACCAAACTCATTGGAAACGCTATTGAGTAGAATTATGCTTTATTTACCTTTGTTTTCCTGACAAGTGCTAACACATTGCTATACAAATAGTAGATACTTGATAAGGACTTTTGAAAAGAATGAACAAATGATAGACTCAAAAGAACGAAGAACACTTTTAAAAAACATTTCAGATGCATTGTCGGGGGGAAAACAATCCACACGACCTAAAATTCGGTAACCCAGTAATTGAGCATGTGTTTCTGTCATCTGACAGATGACAGAGCAGAGTGGATGAACACCCGGGCCCCGGTGCCAGGCTGCCTGAGTGTAACTGCTGTCTCTCTGCCACGTCCCCTCACCTTGGGCAAGTTACTGAGCTTCTCTGTGCCTCAGTTGTTTCATTTTTAAGGTAGGGATTATAATTGTGACTTCTTTATGGAGTTGTTTGAAGATGAAGTGAGTTAATAGATGTAAAGCACGTTGTAACACACAGTAAACACTCAATAAAGAGCTTTATTAACTTAAATACGTTTCTTCATAGCTCTTGTAAAACGCTTACTGCCCTTCTGCAGTAAAGCATTTTCAAAAAGGGCTGTGTACCCTGGATCCAAGGTTATCTTGGTGTTCTTTCCTGGAGGTTCCTGAGTGCAGACTGTGTTGACATTACATTATTAATATCTTCTGCTGCCTGTGCTTCAGTCAAGGCTTTCCGGCTCGGCCTTGGACACCCCTGGGGTTTGCTGCACTTCAGTGCACCTCGAAGCATGATAACAGGACCTGAAATGGCAGAAACTGAAAGCAAAATAAATCAGCCATTTTCTCTTTGCTGCACTGAACAAAAGAAAGAAAAAAGTAAGTTGGAAACCTATAGAACCTATGAAGTCCAGCATGTCAGATTTCATGTTTATTTTGGTTTTATTTTCTAAATATCAGTTCAGAGTTTTCATTCCTTCATTGAGCAGACATCTATTGAGTGTTTGCCGTGCCCTGATTCCCCTTATACATCTGGTGTCCATCTACCCTGGATTTTCTAGAACAGTACTAATTTTAAAGGTCTTTGGCATCTTTTCATGAAAATAAATTAACAAAGCAGGGAGAAAAAACCTTTGTCAGACCCTCTGGCCAGAGTTTTGTTTCATGTTTACTTTCAGCTTGTGTGCCTGCCTCAAGCTTGGGAGTCGCCTAATGAAAAAGTCTCCCTGAGTTCTGCAAGGCTGCTTGAGGCAGGAGAGCAGGGCACCAGCCAGTGTGCTCTGCCCCTCTTTGGAGGAAAAGATTTAAATATTAAATTTTTCATCTGTAATTCTGCTTGTTTTTCTTCGGGGCTGGCAATACCGCAAACTACTATATTATATATTTTTGTAATGTTTGCTATTTTCATTTTTACAATGAGATGTATTACTGTGATAAGCAGAAAAGAAAATAAAGTTGTTTAAGCTATTGACTTTTTGCCACAAGTAAAATGGACATTCTCTTTTTAAGCAACCCAATAATAAGGAGTGCCACACTCCACGAAGCCAGAAACTACACACTCCTTGAGGACAGGGACATCTACCATCCTCCCCTTTGCATTCCCACGGAGGAACACTGAGTAACAGTCTCCGCAGAACTGAACAAAGGCTTCTTTAAGTATTCTTTGAAACTTCTACTTTCTCAAATAGGAAGACTAAACATTATATAGCTCACCGTAAACATGCCAAATATTATATACAAAATCTGGATTCACAAGATCCTTCTATATATCAAATCTCCTTGGTAGATTTAAAGTGTAATCTGGTTTACTTCATTTTTCCTATGAGATAGTGGAGTAGATTAAAAGAGTTTTGGTAAAACCAAAAGCCCTGGGTTTGGATTCTGCTTCTACCTCTGACCTGTTGGCGTGCCCTTAGGCAGACTTTTGTTGTTTATTTTTTGTTTTACCTCTCTGTGTTTCAGTATCCCCACTGTAAAACAAGAATGCTTGGAAATGATAAAGCTTTCACATTAAAGCACCTGGTGCCCAGCCAGGAGCTTTGGTAGTAGCTGCTATTATTATTGTTGTTATCGTTGTGCATTAAAGCTTTTCAGAACATCCAGTGCATGAACTGTAGTATAATTATAATTACAGTGATAACCATGGACCCCAAAATGCTTCACAGAGGCTAACACTTAATTGGAATGAAAAAGAAAGTTCTTCATGCTTAATCCCAGCCAAGTGATAGAAATGCTTAGACTCATGGCATTTCATGCTTGGAGCTGAGCTCTAAGAGTACAAAGGCCACCTTCACTTCCCTGTTTATGTGACAAGAGGAGGGGAAATCCCACCCTCCTTCAGACTTCCCAGGCTTCCCTTTTGAGGCTCAGCTGGGAAGTAGGGGGCAGGGGAGAAGAATTCAGCAGTTAAATTTGGGAGCAAGGACTGGTAAGGTTGGATGTTGAAATAACCTAGCCAGGGAAATTACTAAGGGATTGAACCAACAAAAATACCTAAACTTCAATATAAACTTTCAGTCTGATAAATAGACCAAGAGCTGCACCACATAATGAGGTAGGAAGTCTCCGGAAGGTCACCCTCCTCTCTGCTAAAGGGTGAGAGATGCCTGAGGGACTGACAAGCCTGGGTATCCATCCAGCACTGCCAAACAGGAACATTTGCTCCAGATTCACGGTTCCAACCCTCGACCTTCAAGAAACAGTGAAAGGGGAAAAAAAGAGGAAGGCGGGGATGGAGGCAACAGACAAGTGTGTTCCTTGCTCCAGAATCTAATCTCTAGCAGTTTGGGTTATATGTGCACCAATCAAACTTCATCTGTGGGGTGGGCGTCCCTGTGGCCTCGGGGTGCAGTAGCCCTGGCCCTGTGCTAAGGCCTTTGCAAGTCAAAAAGTCAACAGACTTCCTCCTCACACCACCATTACCACGACCTTTTTCTAGAATCTTGCCCTCTGGAAGTGGATAAGGGGCCATAGGCTGCTGGGCACTTCCACCCCAAGCCCACACTGCTCCCTCTCCTCTCTTGTCCATGTAGTAAATGTATAATTCCACTACGATTTAAAGATCAAAGAGCCAGAGTGGCCCTTCAAGGGAGAAGACCCAGAAAACTAGCCCTTCCTACTGGTTGCAGGCAAACAGAGTGTTCATATACTCCAGAAAAGGGAAGTCAGGAAGAACACAGGGTCAAAGTAGGATAGCATTTTCCTTTAAATGCACACACACAGTTAGTTTATTGCAGAGATTATATATTAAGAATTTATTGAAGGCTTCTGGTTGAGATATAGAATAGGTAAACACTGTGATCGCCTTCTCTCATGACTACATTTAAATTACAACTAAACTACAGAACAATTGTCACCTGAGAATCACCTGAAATCTAACTGAACAGAAATCCTATACCTGGGGACACACAGAAGAGGCCACCCTAAGACTGGTAGAAGGGGCAGAGACATGGGAGGGGCTGGTCCCACATCTGCGTGTGGTAGTTGAGAATCAAGGGGAAATAGTGGTTATGGAGGTCCCTCCAGAAGAAGAAGGAGTCTCAGCCCTACACCAGGCTCCCCAGCTCAGGGTTCCAGTGCTGAGAAAAGTCCCCACAACTTCTGGCTGTGAAAATCAGCAGGGATTGTGGCTGAGCGAGATGGAAGGCTGCCTCTTTGGAGGTCCATGTGCTGACTTACTCATTGACGGACTTACTCGCTCTGAGCTCCAACGCTGCAGCAGCAGCTCAAAAGGTGCCATACAAGGAGGAACTGAGTTGTCTGGCTTCAGGGTGAGGGCTGGAGGGGCAGCTTTCTCCCAGATAGAAGTGCTGACAGAAGCCATTGTTCCTTTGTTGATAGCCTCCCACCTCTCGCCGTGCAGATGCAGAGGCTGCCATATCTGAGTCTCCATCAACCTGGCTGACACGGTTCACCCAGACTGGTGATTCTGAGACCCCGCCCCAATTTGCAGGCCCAACCAAGCCACTTCCAGTGGGTTTTCCATACAAACGGCCTATCTTAGCTCATGCTGTGGACTTTCCTAAAATCTCTCAAAGATGCACAAAACCTAAAGAGGAGCGTCTAGCCTCAGTGTTCCCCATACCTCTTGATGAGCGTCCCTAAGCCTGACACTAGCAACGGCTAGCCTCAATTTGTGGCTTTGCCTCTGAAGGTACATCCAAGCCCAGCACAGGTGGCAGCCATCTGCAGATTGCTTTGTGGCTCATGCAGGTGGCCCTGGCAGGGCGCAGACTGCAGCTGAACTTAGCCTGCAGCTACTCCCAGGAGGCCCGGGCCTGCATGCCTAGTGGCCAGCTTCAATCTAAGCCAGAGCATTACCAGGGCCACATCTGAGGATGACCCACCCAAAGGCTACACTGAGCAGGCACCAGAGTTGTGCTAAAGTGAATCCTACTTATAGGGTCAGCCCCTGCACAACAGCTCCTCCACTGTAGTCATGGCCAGTCTTCATTAACCATCAGTTTGAAGGTCAGTCCCTCCAACAGACATGTAAACAGCAACCCAGGCTCAACTACAACAGGAGGGCTACACACACCCATACTAGTGACCCACCTGGAGCACTTGGCTCAGGTGACCAGGGAGACTGCTCCACTGGGCCCCACAGGACACCTACTACATAAGGCTACTTTACTAACATGGGAAGACATAGCAGCCCCACCTAATACATAGGAAAAACACAGGAGGCAGCCTTAATGAGGAGACAAAGAAACATGTCCCAAATGAAAGAACAGAACAAAGCCTCAGAAAAAGAACTAAGCAAAATAGATACAAGCAATCTACCAGATGCAGAGTTCAAAACACTGGTGATAAGGATGCTCAATGAACTTAGGGGAAGAGTAGATGAACTCAGTGAGAACTTTTACAAAGAGATAGAAAATAAAGAAAAGAACCAGAAAGAAATGAAGACTATAATAACTAATGAAGAACACATTAGAAGAAATCGACAGTAGATTAGATGAAGCAGAGGACTGAATCATTGACTTAGAATATAAGGCAGCAGAAAACACCCAATCAGAACAGCAACGGGAAAAAAGAATCCAAAAGAATGAAGATGGTTTAAGGGGCCTATGGGAGAACATCAAGCATACCAACGTTCACATCATAAAAGGTACCAGAAGGAGAAGAGAGAAAGAGCAAGGAAATGAAAACCTATTTGAAGAAATAATGACAGAAAATTTCCCTAACCTGGTGTGGAAAATAGACATACAAGCCTAGAAAGTGCAGAGTCCCAAACAAGATGAACCCAAAGAGGAGGCCCACACCAAAGACACATCATTATTAAAATGCCAAAGGTTAAATACAAAGAGAGAATCTTATAAGTTTCAAGAGAAGAGTAGTTAGTTACCTACAAGGGAGCTCCCATAAGACTGTCCGATGATTTCTCAACAGAGACTTTGCAGGCCAGATGGGATTGGCATGAAATATTCAAAGTGATAAAAATGAAAAACCTACAGCCAAGATTCCTCTACCCAGCAAAGCTATCATTTAGAATTTAAGGACAGATAAAGAGCTTCCCAGACAAGAAAAAGCTAAAGAAGCCAGTATTACAGGAAATGTTGGAGGGACTTCTTTAAAAAGGAGAAGAGAAGGAAGAGAGGGGGTAGGGGAAGGGGAGAGGAGGGGAAGGAGAAGGCGAAGAAGAAGGAGGAGAGAGAAGAGAAAAACATGTGAATAATAAAATGGCAATAACTAAATATCAACAATTGCTTTAAATATAAACGGATTAAATGCTCCAATTAAAAGAAAGCGTCTCTGAATGTATAAGAAAGCAAGACCTTTACATATGCTGCCTACAAGAGACTCACTTCAGATAGAAAGACACACGCAGACTGAAAGTAAAGGTATGGAAAAAGATGTTTCATGAAAATGGAAACAAACAAACAAAAAACTAGGATAGCAATACTTATACCAGACAAAATAGACTTTATAACAAAGGCTATAACAAGACACAAAGAAGGACGCAGTCATCCCAGTTCTGGGTATTTATCCAAAGAAACCCAAAACACTACGTCAAAGGAACATGTGAATCCATATGTTCATTGCAACATTATTTACGATAGTCAAGAATATGAAGAATACCTGGGTGTTCATCAATGGATGAACGGATAAAGAAGAGATGGTACATATATACAATGGAATATATTTAGCTATAAAAAAAAAGAATGCAATCTTGCCATCTGTAACAACATGGATGGACCTAGAAGGTATTGTGCTGAGTGGAGTAAGTCAGACAGAGAAACACAAATATATGATTTCACTTATATGTGGAATCTAAAGAACAAAATAAACAAACAAAACAAGCAAACACTCATAGATACAGAGAACATTGTGATAGTTGCCAGATGGGAAGGGGTTTAAGGATTGGGTGAAAAAGAGTAAAGGATTAGAAGTTCAAATTGGTAGTTACAAAATAGTTATGGGGATATAGTATATAGCATAAGGAATATAGCCAATAATATAGTAATAACTATGTATGGTATCAGATACTCAGATTTTATCAGGGTGATTTACTTTGTAAGTAATATAAATGTCTAACTACTTTGTTGTACACCTGAAACGAATATCATATGCCAACTGCAATTAAAAATTGTTTTAACTATTAAATGTTTATTAAATTTTAAAAAGTTTATTGAAGTGAATGAGACTAAAATTTGTCCTTTGAATCCTTCACAATTCCTGTTACAGTGCTATATCCATAGTAGATGTTCAACTCATTGATTTTTTATTGAATAAATGACTACATCCTGTTGAAATAAAGAACCTTGAAGTGGTAGGGGTGGGCTTCATGGAGGAGGTAGTGAGTTACCTAGGTCATTATAGGGCATTGGCCAGAATGTTAGTTATAGTAAACTTTTTAATGTTATTGTCTGCCCTACATGACCTGTAGCATTCAATAAATATTAAGAAGCAGTACCAATTCCCTTTCACTTCTTTCTTATTCTTATAAGATATGTTGGGGTCAGGGAGGACACTTAGCTTTTGAGTGATCTTTTCCTGCTGAAGGTAAGAAAGTTCATTTTACTAGTTCTACTCTGCTTACAAGCTTTATCATAAGAACCAAGACACGAAAGGCACAATGGTGAACACAACAGGGGCCAGGTGACCTCAGTCTGAGGACCACTCACCACAGGAATAACTTCCATTACAGATGGACATGTGAGGCAGACACCTTTGTGATGATCTCACTGTGCCCAATTCTAGGCAGAAAAATAAATTGTTTATCAAAACTCAGATGACTACATCCTTTCCAATGCAGACACAAAAGATTATGGCGTAAGCATTTAGTGTATTTTCCAGTGCTTTTGCAAATAATTCTTTATATCTTTGTAGAAAGTTTGATGTTTTTAGCATATTTTGAAAATAATACATCTTCCTTTACGAGAGTAGAAATAGCCTCTGAGTGAAGACAGAAATGAGAAAAATACCATTTCTTCATGGATGGGTTGCTATTCTCAACACATCTTGTTGTAAATTAAAGAAGAGCTAGCTGCTCGTGATAATTTTATGTGTCAACTTGGCTTGGCCATGGTGCCCAGACAGATATGTGGACAAACATTATTCTGAATATTTCTGTGAGGGTGTTTTTGGTCAAGATTAATATTTAAATTGTTGGGCTTTGATTGAAGCAAGTTGTCTTCATGGTGTGGGTGGGCCTCATCCAATGAGTTGAAGATCTGAGTAAAACAATAATCTGACCTTCCACAAGCACGAAGGAATCCTACAAGACTATGGCCTTCATACTTGAATTGCAAGATCAGCACTTTCTGAGTCTCCAGCTTGTTGGCTTACCCTGCAGATTTTGGACTTGCCAGCCTCCATAATCACATGAGCCAATTCCTATAATCAGTTTCTCTCCATCTATATATACATTCAGTGTGTGTGTGTGTGTGTGTGTGTGTGTGTGTGTGTGTGTGTGTGTGATTATATACATATATATGTGTAATACACATTGGTTCTGTTTCTATGAAGAACCTTGACTAATACAACGCTGTAACAAATAATCCTGCACATTTCAGTGGCTGCACATAATAGAATTAATGTCTTGCTCATGGAGCAGCCAGATGCAGGGGGCAGTTTTTTACCAAGCGGTAATTCAGAGACCCTGGCTCCTTTTATTCTGTGATCCATTACCCTCCAGGCCCTCTGAGTCCTCTGCATCCAGCCAGCAGAAAGGAAAGTATGGTTAGAAAAGGGCCATCTGCTTTTTAACTGTCTTGGCCAGATATGACACACATCATTTCCAGTCACTTTCCATTACTGGTGACCAGTCATATGACTTCATTGAGAGGGATGCTAGGGCTGGGAAATGTGGTCCTTGACTGGGAAGTCACTTCCTGACAAAACCTCTGTTTGGAAAAGGAAGCAAAATTTTGCTTGCTACAACTATATTCTTCACAAACGCTCACTTTCTTCTGTGTGTTTTTAAGAAGGCTACTCCACCTAATTTTTTTTGTGCTTTCTTTGGTGAATGCGTTTCCTTCTAACATGACTCAGAGCCTCTTCTGTCGAATTCCTGAGTGATGGACCTCATATCATTAGACCTTTCGCAGATTTAAAATCTAATGAGGAAAGCTGGTTAACACAAATAGGTTAAATGACAGTAGAAGGCAGCATATATTATTACATGTGCGGTCAGCAGGACAGATGGTAAGTATAATGGGCCTTCAGAAAAGGGAAGAACCGTTGGATTGTTAAGTTCAGAGAAAGCATTTATGGAAGAAGTGTACTTGAATTGGGACATAAGTAGGATTGGGATTTCAATGGATAGAGGGAAGAGGACATTCCAAGGAAACATGAGCAAAAAAACAGAGGTAGGAAGCGCAAATGAATTTTGAGGTATAGTCGTCAAATCAATCCGACTGGAGTGAATACTAAGGAAAATATTGGTTTTAAAAAATAAAAATGAATCAGGATTGTGTTTGGACTGAATTAACAAAAACAAATAAAGAAACCTTATTGAACTTCTATTAATGTCATTATCATGATTATTGATATTTTACTGATGGTGTTCGTGCAGAAAAGAGTTAACATAACAGGTCCGAGCTGGTATCCAGGAAGAGGCCTGCTTGCAACTTTGGCCCTTGGCTGGTGTCTGGGAATGTAGATTTTAAGAAGGTTCCCACCCTTACCTGATAAGAGTGGCTCCTGTGCCTAGACTGTTTACACAAACAATGTGGTTTATGCTCAACTCCTGCTTTCCATCTGAGAGTCTGGAATTTGGGTATGTGCCAGGCAGAGGCTGCCAACATGACCGGCCCCCAATCAAAAACTTGGGCAGTAAGTCTCTAGTGAGCTTCCCTGATGGGTAACATGTCACATGTGCTCTCACATGTAGAATGCGTTGCTGGGGGGATGAAGATGTCCTCTGTGACTTCACTGGGAGAGGACACTTGGAAGCTTATTCTGGTTTTCTCTAGAACTTATTCAGGAGCCTCTTCCCTTTGCCAACTGTGTTTGGTGTCCTTTCGCTGGAATAAATCAGAGCTGTGAGGACGACGGATGCAGGTCCCATGAATCCTCCTCTGGGATCATCGAGCCTGGGGATGGTCCTGAGGGCCTCCCAACATGGTGCTGAACTAGCTGCCTCTGAAAGAAAAACAGTTTTTTGCAAAAGACTGGTACCATGATATTATCCAATTTAATGTCAATAAACGAACATATCATTTTTCATAAAAAGACTCTGAAACATAGAATTTGAAAAATGTTCTTGAAGGAGTAAAGAATAAAAATGCTGCATTCTGTGCTCAGTGACTGCTCTCTAGAATTATAAAAAAATGTTAGGAATCTATCAGCACCGTAGAAGTTAGCTCTAATTTATAGAGAAGCAGAAAGTGGCAATGCTGTAATTTATGATTTTTAGAACATTTCACTTTAAAAGTCCTGCTGCTCCCCTCGTACTATTTCCCCCAATGGACTTGATTTTGTTTCCAGTAAAAATGGAGTTAATTCTGATATCCACTCACAAAAACTGTGTGTTTTCAGAGTTAAATGAAAATATTTCGTGTTATAGATATTTCTAGACTCATGGCTTCAGCATTAGTTTTGAAACATACTCATTCAACAAGAATTAATTGAATATCTTCAATATTCCAGTCAGACACATAAAATTCTTTGGCTTAACTTGACTCCTGCTGTTTTCGTTATGATACTGCAGAATGCAGCTTAAAAACCCTGTTGGGCAAGCCTCTCTCACCCCTTGCTTTATTTGCTGCTGAAGACAGTCAACAAAAGCATGTGTTTGGATCTGTTGTGGTGCTGGACTTTGAGTCAGATGAACTAGTCAAGAGTATTGTTTTCCATCCCTTTGATGCAGTTTTTTTTTTTTTATTAAAAAGCAAATTCTTCATTTAAAAAACATTTAATAGAATGGTCCTTCTTTCCAGATGGTTAAATTTAGAACACTGAAAAAATTTTCATGCAAGACTCTTCTCCAAGTCTGGACTAAAGGGAGCATTTTCATTTGAGGGTGAGCTGGATGCATTGGTATTTAACTCGCACATCCCCAAGCGTTTGTCCACACACAGGCGGGTGGGAGGCACGCACTGTGGTCCTGGTTTGCACAACAGTGGGTGAGGGCTGCTGCCGCCGACGGCCCCTCCCTCTGCGCGCTGATGGATTCGGGGAGGGGCCCTGCCACAACAGTTAGTATTTTCCTCTAGGTCTCAAATTGAGACTTTCTTTATTCCTCTTGCAGGTCCACCCTTTCTGTTCTTTGAAGTGATTTGGAAGTTTACAGTCTATTGCTGTCAACAATGATGGATACAGATAAAATGCACCTAGCTGCAAAAGGAAGCAATACATTAATTGAAATCAATATTTATCTGCAGCACATCAGCACTGCGGGAACCCTGAATCAGGAAAAAATGTGGAACGTGGTCCTTCAAGGAGCATGTATCATTAGGTTGAGTGTCTTAGACAAGGCTTTTTGGTGTCAACTGACAGAAGGCCACTTGGGCTGGCTGATGTAAAGCCAAGGATTTATTATAAGCAAGGGGGAAAAAGGCTGCTGGGTGTCAATAAGGGACTAAAAGCAAGAACTGGATGTCAACAATAATCAGTATGGTTCTTCTTGTCTATTGGAGGTTTCAAGTCTCATCACTGCCTTTTCTCTGAGCCTCTACTTCATAGTGACTCTGCTGACCAGCTGTGTGAGTCACACAAGTATTGAGAATGCTTGTTGTAGCCACTACCGCCCCTCCCCTTCTTCTATGAGAACACAGTTTTAGCTGGATACAAGGCTACTCAGCTAAAGGCTACACTTGCAAACCTCCCTTGCTGCCAATGATAGCCATTTCTTAGGCTCTGGCCAATGCAGTAAGACAGAAGTAATATGTTCAACTTCCAGGTTATGCTCTTAAATAGAAAGGAGTGAGCTCTTCTCTTCCTTCTTTTCCATTCTTGCTGCCTGCAAGTGAATAGGTAGCAGGGGCCAAAGCCATTGTCTTGGACCTAAAGATGGAAGCTGTGGGCAGAGGATGGCAGGGCCACAAGGTAGGAGGAGCCTGGGTCTCCAGCCCTGTGGACACACCATACTAGCCCTGGGGTGCCTCGGTGCAGACTTTCATAGGAAAGGGAAACATGCTTTTATCTTGTTTATGCTGGTGTTATACTGAAGCCAGAAACTGTAACTTAATGAATATATCCACATTCTCTTCTCTACATATAAGATGGAAAATGACCAACTTATAGCGTCTAAATTTAGAAGACCTCATTTGAAGTGACCAACCAAGCACCGTATAGCCAGGTGAGAGGATTGCTCCATCTTGGTCTTCCGGTCAGCTAAACCTTGAGTCGTGAGTCAAAGAGTAAAAGCCAAGCTTCCGGGGCTCACCCTTTGGATGAGATGAAGTGGGAAGGGTCCTCAGCGGAGGGCCATTCAGCCTTCTGGACTGAGACTAACCATTCCTAGAGGCACATATGTGTTATTTTATAAATAAATAATTTATAACATTTAAAAGCAAAGCACATGTATTAAGCGGTTTAGTGAGTAAGAAGGAAATCTTAGGAATCGGAAAGGAAACCAACCTGTCTCTCCCAGTTAATCAGGTCTCCTATGGATGTGAGGGAGCACTGCCTAGCTCAGGGGTGGCATTGTCCTCCTGTGAAGATCTTCCAAAGCTGCTTGCTCTGCCAATGAGGATGACAGTCCCAAATAGAGAAGAAAAACTCTTCAGTCAAGTATATTCAAGGAGCTGTGAGTCAGACATAATATGAGATGTTTGGGGTAGGTAGGGGAGAGTTTTAGATGAAAGAAAAAAATATCAGACTGAAGATTAGCACTTTGAAGATATTGGTGTGTCATCCCCAGGAAATGAAATAACAGCGATGAGAATGCTTTTCTGGTTGCAGGCAGGGGATGGTTCCTGTTCTTCACTCCTCTCTTCTCTGATTCTCCCTCGCAGCCAGCAGCCAGCAGCCAACGGGAGGGTGGAACCATTAGTACAACGGGCCCTGGAGCTCCCCTGAGTAGCCCGGCAGGTCACCCTTTCTGGGCCATAGTTTCTTCACTTTCATCTGTAGAAGGAATATAATAGTACCCGCCTCACAGAGTCATGTGGGAAGTGCTCAAAACAGTGCCTGACAGAGTAAGCGCTATACATGTTAGCTATCATTATCTATTAAGCCTCTAATAATCATTATTATTTCATTGCACAAATGCTTATTAAGCTCCTGCTTAGCACCAGGAGTAAAAGATCCAGCTGAATTAAGTAACTTGTCCAAAGTCTTACAACTGAGAATTATTAAAGCTGGGTTTGGACCAAATGGGTCTGACTCAAAAAAATAATAAAAAATGAAAAAAATAAAATTGGGCTGTGAGGGGAATTATCAATTTTGCCACACACCCTCACTTTTTTCTTGCTTTTTTCTTTCTTTTAATTTGGTCATCATAGATGTGAAAGAATTTGTCTCTAGATTTAAGGAGTCTACTAGTAAAAGAGAAGTTAGACAATTATAACATAGTTCAGTAATTTCTATGACAGAGATTAAAAACTAAAAGTCATGGGAGTGAAGAGTGGGTACTTAACCAGATTGGGGGGAGTGGGGAAGGCTTCTTGGAGGGCATGATTAATGAGCCGAGAGAGAGAGAGAGAGAGAGAGAGGCTAGAAGAAGAAGAAGAAGAAGAAGAAGAAGAAGAAGAAGAAGAAGAAGAAAAAAGAAAGAAGTTAAAAAAAGAAGCAGAAGGAAGAAGTAGAAGAAGGAGGAGGAGAAGGAGAGAGGAGGAGGGAGGAGAGGAGGAGGGAGGGAGGAGGGGAGGGAGGGAAGGAGAGGGCAGGGGAAAGGCTTTCTGGACACAGCCATTTTACTAAGTTACTAAAAAAAAGGCAGGTCATTGCTTAGAACACAAAATGTGAAGGTGAAGTGTACAAGGCTCAGAGGGCTTTTTTTACTTGTCTTTTTGTTTCTTACGTTAGTTATCGGTGAGAAATTCTAGATGAAGAGGGCTTTGTAAACCTGAGACGTTCAAAGTTCATCCTGGAAGCACATGTGAGTCCCACAATAGAAGGACAGGATTGGATGTGTGGCTATCCCTGAGCACATGTGTTTTTAGTTAAATCAGAGCTATAAGAGCAAACTTTTTGACTTTTCCTGAATCATTTTAGATAGTAAAACTCAAGCAGGGAAAGCCATGGCTTTGAAGACACAGACTTTGTCTTGCTCACTGCTATCTTTCCGGAATCTGAGACAGAACCTAGCACACAGTAACCACTCAACGGATATATGTTGAATGAATAAATGAGTTGGATGAAAAGATGTGTGTATTTTAAGAGCACCATTTGCCAGCCTTCATTTATCCTTTGTCAGTTGATGCTGCCTAGAATAGTATTTTTAGCTTACATCTGAAGGAGCTGAGAAGTTATTAAGTTATATATTAACCAGTCTTTTGGATGGTTATATAAATGACTCAGCAGTCCTCGGGAGGTGATATTACACTTTTAACTCATAAATAATAAATGGGGCCCTGCTATGGACTCAGAACTCAACTAGAAACCAGTAAAAAAAAAACCCAAACAAATATAAAACATGACCTCTAGCCCATAGATTTAAGATATAATAGAAAGATGGTGATAACACGTAAAGAGGATCAGGATATGTCACCCAAAATACGTTGCCTTGGCACAAGGATTATTTTGAAGTGAAGGTAATTAAGAAACAGTAGTCTCAGGAAGAACCTTCTGCCCTCCCCTTTTCTGACTAAAATCAAGGCAGAAGTTTGCCTTCAAGAAGGTGTCCCCCTCCTCTCCTCTGTCCCAGGAGGAAGAGGAGGACTCTTAATCCCTGGAGACTCTTATCACTGGAGATTGATAACACTATCTCCATTAGTTTTTTCCCCCGATATATTTATTTTCCCACAATTCACCACCACTAGAAGTCCCCAAACCCTCTCCTTTGTCTTGTCACCTATTCGCAATTTATTGCCCTATGTTAACGGTGTATATAAGCTCTCAAGCCTAACCACTTCTTTGGGTTTTCACTTCTATTGTGTGAAGTTGCCACGTGCATGCATAATAAGTCTTTTCTCCTATTAATATGCCTTTTGTCAGTTTAATTTGCAAGCACTAGTTACAGAACATAAGAAGGTAAAAGAAAAGCTTTTCCTCACTTACACATGAGTGAAAGAAGGTGATCACTACCAATGCTAATTGTGTGATAATGACTAATGGTGGTTTAATTCATACCTGCAAACATAAGAATACATGAATAAATGGATTAGTTTTTAATAAAATACCTGTAGTTTCACCTTGGGAGCATATACTTAAAAATAATATATATCATTTAAATCTCACAAAACTGTATGAGGTAAGTATCCCTTTTTTTCCTTGTGTAACTTTTGATTAGTTAGTAGTGAAACTGAGCAATTAAAAGGCAAATTTTAACAGCTGAAATTGATTTTTTTTTTTTTACATTTGAAATAATGCCTATAAATCATAGCCACAAAGCAGTTTCCTTGAAAACTTTTTGAGAAAAGACGAGGTGAGGCCAAAATATCTTTTTAATCTGTTATAATCCAAGCATTTTAAAATGCAGAGTTGGATAAAGAAGTGGAATCTAGTATAGTGGCCGATTCTAAACACAAAAAAGAGTGGAAAATTCTTTTCCTATTATGTTGACCCTCCCCTAAGTAATAAAAATTTCAGTTGAACAAGCGTTACAATATAAGAGGTGGTTATTTACCTAGAATGGCTGGAAAATGGGCCCACCTACTTAATTTCATTTTTTGGATGAATTATCAAATGAATTTCTATTTTTAAGTCATCTCGATACTTAATTTACCTAGGCTTATTTTAATCTTTATTTAATTCAGAAAACAAGCACAGAGGGTTTTTCAGGACCTCAGATCATCATTGTTACTCCTGTAAGGCCAAACTGCTCATCATCTTTGACACCTTGCTTGAGCCGGCCTCTGCCTACCTCTCCCACTTCCTACTTCTCCCTCTTGCTCTATGCCTCCCGCTAGTTCTCAATACATTTACCTTGACTTCCACCGCCAGGAGCATATTTCCCCCTTATCTTCTGGACATTCAGATATCTGCTTGAACGTCATCTCCTGGACCACTGTCTCTGAAGCAGCACGCACATTCTCCAAAACAATATCCATTTATTGCCTCCATGGTGCTCATGGCTCCCTGAAATGATCTTCCTGATTGTACTTGCTTATGATCTGTGTCCCACCCCCACTAGATGATAAACTCCTAGAGAAAGGTCTTAACTCTTCCATTTACCATTGTATCCAGGGCCAACAAGAGCCCCCAATAAAGGGCTAGCATTCAGCAAATGGTTAATAAATGTATTGAATGAAGTAAAGGTTGATCAAATGACATGCTTTAAAAAATGCTTTCTATAAAGTATGATGTGTTATCAGCTTGTTGTTTTTCATTCATTTATTAGATAAATATTTATTGAGTAGCTACTATGTATAAACCATGAGGGATACTATGATGAACAGAATAGTTCCTGCTCTCATGAAGTTTATAACCTAATGAGAAATAAAAGAAAACTTCAACTAGTTTAGTTTTCTGTTCACTATATTAATGCTTTTAACACTCTTGTATGAAATGTCAATTTTCCAGATGTCTTCCTTGCCAAAAGGTAGATACATTTATTTCAAGAAACGGGTGCAAATTTATTTCAACAAGCCTCTTTCGGCATAATCTAGAAAACTCCTTTGTCAGAACAGTGCTTTGTGCTGAAATTTAGACCACTGAGAAAATGACTCCTCAAAGAGTGAAAAAGAATTGCATTTCACTAGGGAACTGTGACCTTTACATTTCAGAGTAAACAAGTTTACAAAGGCATTAAACTGCATTAGTATTTTGATACCATCTTAAGTTATCTAAGGTTTTTGATAAGCAACAAAGAAGATTGGAATGTGACACTGGAATGTGAGTCATTCTGTATTTCAAAATGAATGCTTAGCTGAGATTCTTGATGTTAACCCTTTACCTTACCAACAGAAGCTTTTAAACCTTATAAAATCAAGAACACACATTATTACAAAGCTACAACTAAGCAGCTGTATTTGATAGAGGTGAAAGACAGTGAGACTCTGAGACTTTTTGTACCTTTTTCCCCTTGAGAATCAATGAAAGCAGTAGGACCCTCTCCCAGAAAAATGCACATGAGCACATTACACAAACCTCAACAGTCGGCAATTTCTTTGATCCTGAATGCCAACAGATAAAATTGCTGGGATGTTACCTATTGCTTCCAGCAGGAATGAGGAAGGATAAAAGAGAAAAAAGAAAACAGAGAAAATGAATGACGAGTGAATGAATATGAGAATGAAAAGAGGAAGAGGAAGGAAAGGGATCATGAGAAAGGAAAATAGAGGCAAGAGTTGGGTGATGGGGAGAGGTGGCCAGCCTGGGACATCCAGAAGCAGCACGTTACTCCCTCTGCTCCTGCTAGCCCCTCTGACTCCATGAACTCTCCTACTTAAAGACTGTCACACTTCTCTGCTTCCTTCCTCTATAGATGGGTTTTCTACACCTGTTGCCTTGAGTAAAAAGTGGCATTAAGTACATTTACAATTATAACCATTTACATTGTTTTTTTAAGATTTTTATTACAATTATAGATAATATACAATATATTAGTTTCAGGTGTACACCACAGTTATTCAGCATTTATATTCTTAAAGAAAGGATCACCATGTCAGACCAGTAACTGTCTGACACCATACAAAACTATCACAATATTAACATTTACATTGTTTTGTAGCCATTAGCATTATTCATCTCCAGAACTTTTTCATCATCCCAAACTAAAACTGTACGCGTTAAACAGTAACTCCCATTAAACAAAACTCACATTTTGTCTATAAGTTTTTCATGACAAAACTGAAAATAATTAATGAATATTCTACAAGGAATGACCTTTAAGTAGATTAAAATGATCTTGACCCAATCTCCATCTCCGCTGTGGTGGACTACTTAGGCTTACACAGCAGCAGGAAGGATTTAGAGGTCGGGCATGTAATGGAACTGTGACTTGCAACTTCAAACCTGGCCATTTCCACACTCCTTGGTCCCAAAGAAAAGTGGGTGAGGTCTTGTGATGACCATGGCCACTGTCAGTCTACTGGAAAAACTCCCCAAACAACCCGCCACTAATCATGAGTCAATTATATCATCATTGTGTGGGAAGAATGACCTAATTATTATTACCATCTCCTGACTAAATTAGCAAATCACAAATTAGTTGCCTCTCTGTTAGCCTCCTGCAGTTTTCCACCTCCCCCCACTTCCAGTCATTCCAAAGTTCTTGAAAGAGCAGTTTTGTGTATTTTCTTTTAAAGTTCCCTTATTCATTCCTGTTCCAGGATGTCTCAACTATGGTTAGATGTCTGGCTTCTTGTCTCAAGCAGGTGGTCATATCTGGTTCCATGGTCTCTTCTGGCGCAGTAGCTGCTGTTTAGTCAACAAAATTCTCATACTAGTATCTCAGGGATTAAAATATGTCCTAGATGTGCACTGGGAAGCCATGGCAAGAGGTGAAGCTGTAGAGAAGGGCAGTTCTCGGCCAGGGTACTTGTCTCTGATTCAGCTTTCTCACCTCCAACAACGGATATAATAGCTGCCTACTAGTTGTTTGGGGAAATAAATGAGATAATGTTTGGAAGACGTCTACTACAGTGTCAGGTGCTCAGGCGGGTAACGAAAGTTCTATTCTCTTCCTCCTATCAAATTACTTCTTCGGGTTCAGGGGAAAGAAAATGGTGGGTGAGAAACGGGACCATGAAAGAATGGAGGCTGCCTCTGGCCTAAAGGGTACTACTTATCTCTATACATAGGTCTCCTGATTCAAAGAGGCTTCCAGATTTAAAAAAAAAAAAAAGAGAGCCACCTGGGTTTTGGCCTAGCTGAATTGTAAAAAGTAACTGGTGCGAATTCATAAGAGCACTGGAAATGGCCCAGGCTTTGCCATAAGCCTCGACTGTTGCCATGGCGTAGCCAGGTATAAGTCAGACCGATAGGCGTGGGAGCTGCGAGGAAGGAGCAGGTGTTCGGAGGAGGGGCCCGCTTTCTTTGGCAGCGGAGCTCCGAGGTTGCTCCCCGGGCTTCCTGCAGCAGGTGGCGGGGCCCTGTCCTCCCTCTGGGGGCTCTGGGGACGAGGCAGGCGGGAGCTGCAGGTCAGCAGCGGGCCAGCTCTGGGGAAGGCGTGCCTCCTTGCCCTCCGCCCCCTGCCCCGGGCGCGGCAGCCGAGGTCGGGAAGTTGACGCGAACGCTAGGCCGCCGGGCAGCCGCCAGGCGCTCCCCGCCCGCAAGCCGGTCTGCCCGGCCCGGAAGAGGGGCCGCCTCGCCTCGGTGGCGTGAGCGCGGGGCGGGGACCGGGGCCCCGCGGGGAAGGAGCGCACCGCCCCTCGCCGGCGAGGCGGGAGCAGGCGGCCCTCCATTGGTCAGGCTGGCCGGCCAATCCCCAAAGGCCGCGGGCGGAGGCGGGGGCAGTGAGTGCGCGACGCCGAGCGGACCCGAGGCTCGGCGGGACCCAGTCGGATCGAGCCTTCGAGGCACCGCCCGCGCGCCTCCGCCTCGCAGAGGAGCGATCCCCGGGCGTCTGGCGCTGCGGCCTCTCCTCGGGGCCAGGAGCCGGGAAGCCGAGCGCGAGAACCCCGCAGCCGGACGCAGCCTCCTTCCGCCGCCGACCACCATGACCCACTTCAACAAGGGCCCTTCCTACGGGCTCTCGGCCGAGGTCAAGAACAAGGTGCGCCCGGGCGCGGGTGGGGTCCCTGCGACTGGACGGCGCCGGGCTGCGCTCCCCCCGCGCCTCTCGGCTCGCGGGCCGAGCGCAGCGGAGGCGTCGAAGCGGCGGAGAGCAGCCGCGTGTCCCCACCCTGTCCCGGGCTCGAGGCGCCCGCCCCGGCCGCTCTTCTGGCTTTGTTCCTGCGCCGCGGGCCGGACGAGCGGCGGGCGGGGGTTCCCGGCGCCTGGGGTCCCGCCGCGCGCGCCTGGGCCCGCGGTGTCGGTCGTGGCTGCAGAACGCGCCCCTCCGGGCAGGGGGCGCTCCTGCGTGGTCACTCACCCTTAGGTGGGGCCGGTCCGCAAGGCTGGGGACTCCTAGAGAAGCCCTGACCCTCCACTGCTGCCGCCCCTACGCCCCCTCGCACCCCAATCCCTGGGGCGAATGCAGCCGCGAGCGAAGTTAGGCGGTTACGTGGCTGACGCGGGCCCCGCATTGTTCCCCCTCTCCTCCCGGGGAGGGAGGCTGCCGAGCGTCCGCCCCACCACCCCAGGGACCCTTCACAGTTTGCCGAATCTCGGTGCCTAGCGGCGAATTGCGGCTTTTGTGGGAAACCGAGACAAAGCCCAAGGGCGCCGCTTTGGAGCGTTATCTGCCAGAGACTTCGGATTTTTCACGAAGCCCCGAGAAGTTTGTGTACTGAGGCTGTAACGGTATCAAGAGCGTCTTTTGTTCAGGGTCGATTTTTCTAGGCGGGTTGTAGTTTGGAATGATCGAGTTTTGGGTGCGCTCAGTTTTGTCACTTTGTCTAGCAGAAGAATACGTCGAGTTTATCTTGGGACTTTGGGTCTGGGAAAGCGATGAGAGGCGTCCCCCTCCCCAAATCCTCTCCTTCCTTCCTCCCTCCCTGCATTCCAAGTCCATGACATCAGGGGCTTCTGGGGGGAGAGACCAGCCAATCGGCGCGGAACTGCGCACAGAACGCTCATTGTCTCCTTTCTGCTGTTCTGGCCAAAGCACCACAAAGGAGGGCCGCTGTTTAATTCCCATTCGCCTCCCCGAGCCGCGGCGCGTCGGGATGGCCACCGCGCCTGGAGTACCCCGGCATTGTCGGAGCTGCAGCATCCCAGCGTCGGGGGCTGCGCGGCGTGGAGTGCATTCTGCAGTGAAGAGGCGCACCCTTATCAAACCCCAAGGGAGAGTCGTGGCTCTCCTCGCCCTATACAATCTACGCATCATATTATAATTCAGTTGTTAAATTTCGAACAATCTTTGTAGCAAGGACTTGATTTAGTCCACGCCTCTAAAGTTGAAATTTTTAGGTCCTTTACTTTGTCATTCGTATTGATTTTTGCCCTTAGTTTCCTGAACATTTTTTTAAAGAACAGAAAAGTGAGTGGTTTGTGTATGGTTGACTACAACCCTCACCCACTGGAAAACTTGCAAAATGGTGTCCTTTTTTCCCCAAGGTTTACACAGGGAGCTTTAGGAATCTCTTCACAGGAATCGGCTTGTCCACAGTGTTGAATGTGATACCCTGGTCTGGCTTGTGCACATTAATTTTAATTCGCCCTTGTGATTCTTGGCTGGCAGTGGTCGAGTCTTTACCTTTTGCATTGGAAATGAGGTACTGATAACTTTGGCAGTCCTTCAAGTGAGGGCTTCTCTTAATATTCATGTTAATTTCTTTTAACTAATAAAGTGATTTCTGCCCTCTTCCTACTTATTATTGAGTAGACTTAAGGAAAAGCATAGGCTGAGGCTAGACCACTAATTATTAGATTTTTTTTTAAATAGTAAAACCTGTGTTCAGAAACTTTGGAAAGTTAGTTATATTTTTGGGTTTATCCTTTAAGTACCAACCCTCTCTTTTAATAACCACTTTCATTTACATGATCCTTTCATACAGTATTCCTTTCACAAGAAGTCTTTCGATCTTAAATTAACAGCCCTCTGAGGAGGGGAGGATTGTCCAGCATCATTTACAGATCAGGAGGCTGAAGCCCAAGATTACAGAAGAAAGTTGGAATATTCTGAGAATTTTAACTCTAAGAGTGGTGTCTTAGTTGAGTGAAGTGTTCAGGGATATTCTACAAGTCACTATTGTCCACCCTCCCCAACCCCGTTTTTGATGCTCACCTGTCACTGACATCGTGATTCCTCATGTAATTCTGTTTTAATATGTTCTGGACTTGAAGATCAAATCTCCATTTTGCTGGGCCTTTGTACTTGCATTTCAAATCAGGGCTCAGAACCACCTGAAGCGTGGGTACATGGAACAGGAGGTTTGACTTTGCTTGGTTTGGACACCTTTCAAGTCCTTCCTGCTTTCTCTTTATGTACTGCATAATGGGTAAGTCACTTAAATGTAAGAGTATTTGTTTTTCCTTGAAACCTGATTTAACAGAGTGGAAAAAGCGTAAGTATCCTGGGGAGGCAGTATGGAATGGACCTTGGAGTCAAGCAGACACGGGTCCTAGTCCTCCACCACTGCCACTTACTGCTTTGTATAACGTTGGGCAAGTTATTTGCTATCTCTGTTCTAGTTTCCTCATCAGTAAGATGGGGGAAATAATGGTTACCACCTCTAAACTCTACATTGTCGAGACGGGTCTGGCTTGTAGTAAGTACTCAATGACTTACGTTGTAGTTGTTCTTAGTAATAGAAAATTACTTAGTATTGATGTCATATTTCTTACACTCATATGTCACTGCCTCTTTGAGTAGTATTCCATTTCTATTAAATAAGCCTTTGGTCTTTATATTTGACTTGTGAAGGCAGTTCATCAATGAATTGAGAAAGTCCTGATCTTAGATACTTTGAGTTAGTAAAATTTCAGGGAAAAATCTGTAAACAAGATACTTCTTTGACAAGATGATAATAGAACATACAGACTTACACCCCACCCCCCCACCCCACCCCACAATGGGCAAGAAGGTGTTTGAAAACAGCCTAAAAAAAGAATCCTTCAGCCAGTCTCTTTAATAACAATGAAAAGATCAATAACTTGCAGTCTATAAAGATCGTAATAGAGTAGAGGGTCAGGAAAAATGCAGAAGCTGGTATAGATCATTTGGCGAGGGGTGGAAACACTCATAAAGTAATAGAGTCCCACATGTACTGTCCAGGCCCTTGCCTGCATCTTGGGGACGAGGATGAAAAGGGAAATATTCCTGTGCCTTATGGGCCATGAGAAAACACAGAAGGTCCTGAAGAGAAGCACAGCCTTTCCTGATACTTGGCTCTGAACTAGACGTTAGAGTCAGCGTAGTTTCTTGTAGAAAGCTCAGGATACTGTGAAGGATGTCTTAGAGCGCATGCTGCAAGGAGCATTTTACAGGTCTCAGGAAACTGGGAGAAGTTGGTTGTTGGGGGACAGTGGGTGGAGCTGACTTTGATATGTTTTCTGGGAGGAAATACTAAATGTGGCATCGGAACGCACAGTCTAACAATTGTCTGTTCTCATGGAATGTCCTATTGGAGCAAAATAGCTCTGAGTTCTCAGAATCTGCTTGGCTACAAAACGGTATCTCTCAACAGCTAAAAACCATGTTGGAAGACTTATGACTAAAACTGTAAGTCATTGAGAAGAGTAAGTTAAAAAATCCTATAGTAATAATTCAGTTAGACCCAGTGTCTCATAAGGTCCTGCTGGCCTGCCTGCCCAGTGCCATTTGGACAAGCAGTTGCTCCAAGGGTGCCCCTGATCAGAGTAACCCCAGGATGACTGTGGATTCCTGCTGTAAATTGTACCCTAAGGTGGTCTGCCTTGTTTTACTGCAAGAACACCAGAATCATAGTAACAATGTATATAGATGGGTTTATGTTTAACTTTCTTTCACTTTACAGTTCAGAAGGTTTTTAATTCAAAACTTTTTCTTTATTATTTTTTTCCACTAGAAATTCACTGATGAGATACGTAAGATCTGTATTTTAGACTAGAACTTGATATATAGTAGATGCTCAATAAATGTTTGTGGGTTTAATGAGTTGATCCATAAGGAATAGATTTTACTATCTTTTGAAACTAGAAATTAACCCTGTTTGAGTAGTCTGTGTAAAGGAATTCTGTAGTGCAAGTGTGATATTTTTGAAGGGTGGTGTGATTTTTATACTTATTTTTCTTCAGTTTCTTTTATTAATATTACATTGAAAACTTATCAATAACATAATTCTTTCCTGGTTGCTGAGGTTCTTTCTTAGACTCCCAAATTAGGGAGGAACCAAAACGGATAAAGAAAAAACATTTTGCTGACGTAAGAGGTACCATGCTGTCCCTTTAAAATGCTCAGATTTATCTACTCTGGAGTATTAATGAGGATCATTATCAAGCTCACTATCCTGTGACCTACAGCTTTGTGGAAATTGTGCCATTTGCCTCTATTCATTCATTTAAACTTCAGAAATAAGCTTTGACAATGAAGACCTCACTAGGACTATCATCAAACCAGAAGTATATCCTTTTTTTCCCTATACCCTTTTCCAAATGAGATCATGAGGGTTAGTGAGTGTTTTCAATTAACAGTGTATCATGAAGTACAATTAATATTTTCTGTAATGTTAAAAAAACACACACACACACAATTGGACAGTTTTGGTTTTTAAGCCAGTTATTATATCCAGGAGAGCGAGCACATGCTTTATATCCCTTCTCAGTATGACTAGGTGGTGGAAGGGAGCTTGTCCTTAGAATTTCTTGGCAAGTGTCCTTTAATTCTAGGCATTAAGCTTCTACAGCATATGTACTACATGCTCTGGTTCTCTTTAACTCTGAACTTACAGCCATCATGGGCTCTTCACTGTTACCTCTGCTCAGGTTTTCATTAAGGATTTCTTGAGCCCGGGGGTAGATCAAGGTTTTTTGTGGGGCCGGAAGTTTACACAATTTGTGGGTCATCATTCCAAAGACATAGAAAAATGTCTTGCAAATATAAAAACATATGACCATGGGAATCCTTGTGGACTTGAAGATGTTTAGTGGGTCTTCTCCAGATTCTTGCCAGTGAGAAAGTGGGGCCAAGTGGCTAAGAATGTGGACCATGGACTCCATCTGGGTTAGAATCTTCATTCTGGTTCTTACTCTGACTTTTGGCAAGTGAACTGTGTGTGTCTCATCTGTAAAGTGAGGCTTCGGTAGTCCCTGCCTTCATAGGGTTGTTGGGAGAAGTAAGTGAGATAGACAGTCCATGTGAAGTGTTTAGAATAAAGCCTGGAACCAAGAGCACACGTTATGTAAATGTTAACACTTGTTCTATTTTGCTGGGTGGTTCGCTGCTGGTTCGGTTCTGTGTTCTCCTGAGCTTCCTTTAGCTTCTAGATGTTGAGTGTATTTCCAGGAGTTGGACATTCATGCATGGAATTGATTGTATCTGAATGTAGCTTCTGACAGACAGGGGACAGTGATGCCCAAGCTCTTGCTCTTTTTGCTTCTGCCAGGACTGTGATCCGCCCCACCCCAAAGTCCTTATCCAGGACTCCTCCCAGGCAGCCCATGATGCTTCCCCTCACTGAAATCCCAAGGTCTCTAACCCTGGGCCCAGGGACTTCTGTGTAGAGTTAGAGGCCTTTATTTCTGGGCATGGTATTATCTGACTTTTCTTCCTAACAGATAGATAGATTTCCATGAAACACGATACATCTTTCATTTCTTGATTTCAGAGAGGGCTTGTATTTCTCTACGGTGGACTGATAAACATATTTATCATCTAGTACTCAAATCTCGCTTGTCACCGGAGACTCCACCTAGACCTTTGAGAACCAAGTCCTAGTTTTCCCCCATGCTACGGTAGGGAGGGAACTTCTTCAACATCTTCCTCATGACACGGAAGCTTCGGGGAATGAGGGGACTGTTGGGCGGGCACATCAGCAGTGGGAAGGCCAGGGCACGAGGGATGTGAGTGTGGAGAAAAGAGGAGGCCCCTTGGGCTTGGCAGGACGCGCCTGGGTAAGTCAGAACCTTAAGCATTGATGGCTGTTTTGCTTTCTTCCCCAGCAAATTTTCCAGGGGCTCCTGGCTGCCGAGCGGCTAGACAAGGCTGGCTATGATGTCATTGTTGTTTCTTCTCCTCCCCTTCTCAGATGTTTGCACGCTGATCTTTTTTCATTACCCCAGGCCTCTCAGCCTGCTTAGTGCTGCACAAGGCTCCACAGATGGATAGAGTGTGTGCCTTTTTATTGCAGTTTGCCCTCCCTCCTTTTGTTTCACGTGGAAGGAAATAGAGGAAATAATCAATACCATGTGGCGTAAGTCTCTTGTAATTCAAACATGTGATTCTACTTTGAATGCAAAAATAGCAACAGCAGTCATACTTCTAATAGAGTATAGAGATTATACTTATATTAAACGTCCAACTGTGAGTTTGTCAGGGCTCTTGGTCTTTCCTTAGCAGCTGAGCTGAGACCACAGGGCTGCTCTTCAGAGTCCACCGGTGGCCAGATCCTTCCCCCGAATGGGCCCAGCCTCTGCTCTGAAGACTGACCTGCCTTTGTCTCCGGCTTTTTCCTTACCTTTCTTCAAAGACCTGAACGTTGCGTCGTAGCCCCACCTGCCCCGCTAGGGCCACACACACAGGCATGTGCTTGGGCAGCGAGGCTTTCATTTCTTTTTCTTCCTCTCTGGGCTTGATTTTGAAATGTTCTTCTTTTTCTCCTGAAGCGACAGCTCTGCTATTGACACCCTTTCCTGAAGTCCGCTTTAGACCACCTTCTAAAACATGCATGTGGTAGGAGGCTGCTTTTTATAGGGGCCCGTGGAAAAATTAAAGTGTTTTAGTCTGAGATATCGCTGCCAAATCTCTTATGATGAACTCGTGAACCGTGCTGGCAGTGCCCTTTGAGGCTGCTGTTTCCCGAGAGCCGTTTTGAGCCTGTGCTCTCTCCAGCTCCACGGCTTATTCACGCTGCTCAGCAGCACATTGACGGTGGCCGCGGCTGCTTCTGGATGCACTCTCGCTGCCCTGCGCGTCAAAAGGACTTCAGTTAAGCCAGAGTCTAAGCCACTGCTCTGCTCTGTTCTTAAGCCTCCTTCCACTCGCAGCTGGAACTCATGGTTCCAAGCATAGTTGTCTGTGTCACAGTCTGTGGCATAGAGTGTGTGGTACATACAGAGAGTTCCTCTGTCTCAGCTGAGTTAGGAGGGCGGGTGTGGGAGGACATCCGGTGGTGGGAAAGACAGGCCGTGGACCCAGACCTGGTCCAGATCCCTGCTGAACCCTCTGGACAGCTTATCTCTGCATGAAAAGTATGCATCTGCCTTGGAGTGCCATCTCTTTGCCTATGATGTTTGTTGTGGAGCATGCAAACACCAAGATATAAAAGTAAAGAAGCGAAAGTATCCTAGAACTTCTATCCCAGCCACTTGTACAGCTATGAATATTGTTCAACTATTTTAGGAACTGAATTATAGTCTGTATGATTTCCATTATTCATTACTTTCCTACCAGTGGATATTTAAAAGTATTTGTGTGGAAAAATGTATAACTTTCGACCTAACATTTACTTGTGTTATAGGTATTACCAGATAAAATGGCTCTTTAAAAAAGTCGGTTTATACTTCCCATCAATGGTAAAGAAGGGAAGATCTTCTCTTGACATTAAAACAAAACTGCATCAGAGCAGCCTTGTCAAAATTTAAGTCATTTGCTTTAGTTCTTTACTGTCGAGTCTTGAGTCATTGACATCTGTGACCCCTACTCCACTGATCACTCCCACCAGACTCAGGTGGGAGTTGCCAGTGAGCCCAGGCTAAGGAATGGGATGAGGGCATCTCTTTTGCAAGTATTTGGTAACATAAATCATTTTTAAAATAGAAAGCTTAGGCAGCATCAAAATGATCCCTTATCAAATGGCTATCAAATAGTGTCAAGTCACTGGTTTTTATGATATCAAATATGAAGGAGAAAATCTTCTTAGTATCTGGACAAAAGTGGCTAGCAAAGCGTAGGTAGGAGGACAAAGGTTGATATTTTTTGAGTTCTTAAAATTTATATATATTAAGTCTTTGATTTCTCCCAACAGTAAGTTGATGTTAATGATCTCTGATTTACTGGGGAGGAAACTGAGGTATGGTAGAGATGGGATTCTGGATTGAGCATTCCGTTTCTAGAGCGCATGCTCCTAAACATTTTAATTTGAGGCCAGAGCTCAGGAGAATTGGTGTCTTTTGAGGGAAAAGGAGAAGGCAGACCAAAGAGGAAAGCTCCAGGCTGGTATCATTGAACAGGAAGCCAGAGGAAGAGACCGGAGGGGCCTCTGAGAGTGCTGCAGAGAGTGCCACTGCATTTGGCTCCCAACAGGTCACTGGTGACCTCTGAGTGATCATCTTAATTAAGTAGAGCAAATTTCTGGGGAGGGCAGTTAGGAAGGAGTACTAAGTGAGGATATGGAGAAGTTTGTCATGAAATCTGAGAGAGACAAGACAGTGAGGCTGGCCACCGGTTCAGTCAGAGATGCTCTTGTTTCAGACAAGCTGGAGGTGGTCTGCACCCATCGATGGAGTAGATATGCCTGGCGGGTGGATGCAAAGCAGCAGAGGGACAAGGGTTCCCAGAGAAAAGCTGGGAAAGAGAAGGAAAGAGGGCTGGGAAAACAGAACCTGATGGATAAGACATCTCTTTTCCATTGCTATTGTTGTGTTTCTCTTTCTACAGAGCCGCTGAGTCTGATGGTCCAGGCCAAGGCTTGTGTGTGGAACACACTGTTCACCCGGCTGCTTCTCTCTGCCGAGTCCCCTCTGCAGCCTTGGGTGCTGCTCGCTCTTCATCCCCTTGGCCCTTGATCTGGACGGGCGGGTTTATTTTGCTCTTTGTGCTGGGGTGCAGCACTCCGCTGGAGGATGCGGTGCTTTCTCCCTCCTTTTCTGTGCTCGGGTTACAGTACAGTCACTTAAATGTGGAGTCAGTGTTCACTGTCCGAGGGGTGTGTCTAACCCCTTCCAGGCTCCTGTTGGGCTTTAAGACAGGGAAACGGAACCGTGTCCAGCTTTTTTTTTTTAAGAGTATCTGTAGACCTGTAACTATTTCCTTCTTTGTCTTGATGTATAAGAACCTTAAGCTCCAGTTTGCATATATAGTGTGTTTGGTGGCATTTGTGTAGGACTTGGCTTATAGGTGACATCTCCCCAGCCAGCCTCTATTCTACGTTTAAAATTAGAATTTTGAGTTCTGTGCTTTGCTAGTTGTGTAAGGCCACCTTTCAAATGGCAGAAGAATCCACTGTCGCGAGCAGAAAAGCATTCAGGATGTGGATCCAGATCTGGGTCCCTAAGAGGAGCCGACTGAAGTGCAGGGATTCATGTCTCCTTGGCCTCCTCGCCACCCTTGTCCCAGAATCAGGGAGCGGTGGGTGTCCTGGCTCAGTCTGCGGTAGGCAGCTAGCGCTTGGATGGTCAGTGGTGTGGGGTTGGTAGAGGTGAATTCCAATTCCTACTTGGGACAGCAGAGGTGGATTTCATGCCTCGGGTCATAACAGACTCCAAGACTTGTCCTGTGAGGTGAACTTGCTCAAGAGCTGATGAGGGTCCTGCTGCCACGCAGCTGGGGGTGGAGAGGGCATGGGGGTGGGTTAAGGGGCTGCAGATGCTTGAGCATCTGGAGAGCACCAGAAACTCAGGATACCCACAAATACTGTGACAAGTGAGGTACAGACCCTTAAGTATTCTAGAGGTGAGAGCTCTGTCTTCATTCATTTTAGCTGGGGCTTCAGTTATGATCCCTTTTCAGCAAGATCTCTACAGTGTCATAAAATTCAAGACCCAGCGGCCCCCTTCCAAAGTGAGAGCATGCTGTCCAGCCAGCTTTCTTGTGGGTCGCCATGGGCACTCACATGCTGGCTTTCCATTCCTGCCTCTCGCCCATCATCTCCTTAGAATTTCAATGAATCCTGGGTCTGCTCTTTGGCATTCAGAATAAATCAACTCTCTCATCATATGATTTCATCGAAACAGTTGGTGTTTCTCTTGCCCCCAAAGACCCTTCTCGGTGGCACGTAGCCCCTACTGGCTAACCCCGTGTCTCTCAGTGGGCCGTGTCTGGTTTTTCTAACCTTTTCCCCACCCAGTTTGCTTCTTGTAAAAACTGATGTCAGTGTGTCAGTGCTCCCTTTTAAAGTCTGGCACCCAGAATTGATCGTGGTAATGCTAGAGATGTGGTGTCACGTACCAGGGTATAATCGGGTTATTAAGTGGTTCCTGTTTTTACTACAAAGCACGTAACTCATTCCGTTTTAACAACATAAATCACCTGGTCAGGTAGACAAGGCACCTCCATAAGGGGAGATTCTAAGCCTTGCTTTGGCAAGTTGATGTTCTCTGTCTCTGGTACAGATGATGGTAATTGCCTCGGGTTCAATAGTGTGTCATAAAGAATTGCATGCCTGTGCAGACTAAGGTACATTAGCTCTTTCAGGCTCCATGAGTAAGCATTACGACTTATGTCTAGAACTTTGGGACAGGATTTTGCATATATCTTAAATAATTTGTTTATTAAGCTAGGATCTTTCTGAATTCAAATTTTCTTCTTTCTAACTATGCCAGTATTACTTCCTATAAGTTTAATAAGTATGCCAAATAGTTTCCAAATCGTAAGTTACCCAAGCAGAAGAGATCTAAATGTAAGCCTTCAGGTGTGCACCCCCAGGAGCTCCTGCTGCCTCGACCGCCCGGCAGCACAGTGGGCGTGTTGTTCCTGCTGACCAGGCCCCACTTCTAGGATTACTCTGCGGGACCTAAGGAGTGCCTTGGACATAAGGGACTTTTATCAGAGAGTAAAACAAATATGTCCCTAGTGATCCCTCTAAGATTACTAGATTGGTAGATCAAAGAGATGTGACACCTATGAAAACCAGCAGCATTCAATTGCAGATGCCTTTCCGTAACAAGGGAGATCTTTAAACTTGGCGGTTTCATAATCTAGTAATACTATCAGTGGATGAAAAGTCATTTATTGAGTACTCACTGTGTGTCAGGTATGAGCTGTAGTACAAAGACCAATAAAGCCTGTCCCCGCCCCAGCCCCAGGAGGACACAGCAGGTGTTCTTCGATAGGCTTGTGCAGCTCCGCAGGCGGCAATGAGGGCCCTGCCCACCCAAGTGCCTGCGATCCCTCTAGGTTCCTGTTACCGCTGTTTGCCAAGGTTTTTTTCCTCACACAGTTTGCTGTTAAACGTCACATCTTTGTTAATCTTTATTTCTGAGTCTAGATTCCTCTGAGAGTCCAGGCTCTATGTGCACTTTGTCCTTGTTTAAATTTGAACTTTCAAAATCCACTTTTAACTATGTATGTTCTAAACTTTGTAATCTGAAGGTCGTTTTCTAGGTAGAGAAGACAAAATTGACATTCTATTGGCTCCACATCTTTCCTGTTATTTGTTAGTTGTACTATTGACTTTAGGCACTAGACCAGCTCTCCTTAAGTTATTTTCAAAGCTTTAATTTCTTGTCAGTTTCACAGTATTCATACGTTGAATCATATAATGTCTTTGTATTTGTTTGACTGTACGTAATTGGAGGGGAAAAATTGCGCTGGTGCCACATGCTGGTACCTTGATCTGAAGGCCTGGCTGTGCCTCCGGGAGAAGGCCCAGCTGTTGCGTGCTCTTAGACAGCACTCCTGCTCACCAGAGGCGGGTGCGCTTTGCCACAGTTTTTAAGTATAGTGTGGGGGGTCAAAAAATAACTGTTCCTCCCACTTTTTTAGTTCTGGCTGGGCTAATAATCAAATTAACATGAGATAGACTAACAGAAAATGTCCAGAATTTATTATGTACATACATACAGGGGTTCCATAAGAAGATGAGTCCCAAAGGTACATCGGGCAGTAGAAGCTTATATGTCATCTTGAGCTAAAGAGAAAAGGGGGCAGGGGCTGTGCTTTGGGATGTCAAAAGGCAGAAGGCAATTCACATGGAGATGTCAAAGCAAATGTTTGGTAGGTCAATGTTTGCTGGGCCATCTGTAATAATAGGACACAGAGAAGACTTTGATCGAAAGGGGCCTTGCTAGGTTCTTCCTTGTCTGTCACACCTAGTTTATATTAAACTGTAGTTATCTATGATGATAACTTCCTTCCTGGAGCAGGTCCTCTTTCAGTTCTTTTAGGCAGTTAAGGGAGGGTCAAAGGTTTTTCCTGAGTCTTTCGTTTCTTGAAAATAGCTAGCTTAAAATAATCAGTATCTCAAAAGGCATATTTTGGGGTAGGAAAGTCTAGGCATAAGTCTAGGAACTAGGCATTCCCCATCAAATCTTTAGCAAGTTCATACTATAGAGTGAGCCTCAGATTCTGTAGTGATCTTGAGGAAGGCATGCAACTACCTTGACATCATTGTCCCAAATAAAAAGTGATTTCCTCTAAAATTCCCACTTCCTTCTCCACCATAAGATACAAATCTGCTTTTTAAAAAAGTTTCTCAGTCTTTTTTTTTTTTATCAGCGATAGTGTGAAAAAGAATGAGAATTTGGCATGCAAAAACAGTCTTAGTAGAGAGAAGAGCAGAGACAGAGAGGTAAGAACCAGCATGCAGATGACGGAGATGGGAAGGGACAGTGGTGTTGGCCTGCAGCCGAGGCGAGCCTGTCTGCTCTGGGACTTCCTTTTTAAATTGTATACAAACTCAACAGTTCGCAGTGGGGTTCAGTGAATAGAAAGCTTTGCTCGGTACTCAGCTGATACAAAGGGAGTGTGTTAATTCTGACATGTGCCAGGCATTGAGACCTGGGTTTCATCTCACAGTGATTCTGGAAGGAAGGAGACTACCTGTGAGAAATGGGGTCAACCAGGGTTAAGGTGCTTACTTCGGTCACACTGGAACACAGATTTCAGAAGTTTTTGAAGTTAGACGTCAAAGCATGTGATCTTTAGTCCGTTGTATTCCCAACATGAAAACTTAAACCTTTGCAAAGGTATTGACACGTTCGAAGGCTCCACTGGGGGAGGGGTTTAAGCAGGTGAAAAATGTTAAAGCCTGTTTCTTGTCTGCACAGGGTATCAAAATGGTAAGTGGTAAAGAAAGGGAAGGGGCATCTTGATATTTCAAGTAGAAATTTGTTTTCAATTTTGAGTCCTCATCTTCCCTTTTCCCTTTATTTTCAATACCCTACTTTATTCCTTTTTTGGCAGATGTCTTAACACACCTTATTTAACCTTTGTCTATCCACTGGAATGTAAGCTTGTAGGGCAGAGACTTTGCCTTTGAACCATGCATGGTACAGAGTAGTCATCTGAATGAAGGACAGAAGGAAGGAGTGATGGAGAAAGCAGTTGAAGGAAGAATCCAGGACACAGGAACACTTGGGAGAGGGAAACTAATGTCGAATGTGGTTTTACATAGAAAGTTTAGGGTGATGCTGGATTGTCTTGGTGGTCGAAACAGGTTACCTAGTGAGAGTTGAGAGCTCAGGCATGACTGAAATTTGGGGGACACTGTTGTAACCACCAGAGACAGTGACCTGGAATTGCGTGCTTGTAGGTTTTAACAAGCATCGTTATGAGAACATATCGTAAGAAGGAATATGTGGGAAAGACATGTCTCCATTCTTTAGTAGATTCTCGAATATCATCGGATTTAAGTGAGCCCATCAGACAGTTCTTGGGCATATATGTTAGCACCCTGCTTCAGGCCAGGTGCGCCCCGTGTTTTCACCAAATTGCACTTTGGCTGGATGCTCACGCCGAGAAGTTCTTTGCAGGGGCTGCACTTCGGGTCAGTGGTAGAGATGGTCTGGGAAGCGCGGTTTCCCTCGCTGCTCCTTGCGCTTGTAGGGATTGCAAGGGAGACTTCTCAGAGCTCAGTGCCAGGAAGGGCTTGGCTCTGTCTTAACAACCAGTAGGCTTTTATCTCACCTAGGGTCCCCATTCCTGTCAGGAAGTTCAGGCCCTGGGACTTGAGCTTTAAAGAGGATCTTATTCTAGTGCTGTTTCAGACATGACTCACTGTAACGGATAGGAGCTTACCTCTGGGAAGGGAGTAGGATTTGGGGGCAGAAGGAAGAGAGACCTGTTCTTTTTACTCTGTCTCAGTGTTTCTCAACTATTTTCATCATCGTTTGCCCAGAGTCTTTGTAGACATTTTCCCTAATTGCCTCATGACCCCTGTGAAATTTAATACAAAGGAACAGAGTTGTTGGGAAAGGTCACACATTATTGCAGTGTCTAAGGTTCTTTTCACCCTTCTGGGGGTCAGTTTCACTTCCACTGAGAATTCATGCTCTACGTACTTCTATACCATTTACCTTTTTTTTTTTTTAAACAAGTATTATTTTAGAAATCCAAAAGAAGGTCACTAGCTAGAAAGGATTGGGCTGCCTTTGAACCTGAGGGTGACTCCAGACTGGTGCTCTGAGCCGTTCTGAGGAGAGAGCCGTGGGAAGAGCAAAAGGCCGAAGCCACCCCGGGCCTGAGCCCAAGGGGAGGTAGGCCGGAGCCATAGCAGCTGCTGCAGATGCCGGGGGTGGGAGCACGATAGTGGACATTGAAGAAAGGATGAGCGACTGGATCACATGCCCCAGAGGCCTTTTTCTTGGTCTTTATTTCCTTTGCCTCTTTTTAAATAATTGCATTTGGGGGGAGGCGGGTAACATCGGTTAACAAGATCATTAAGCTTCAGGTGTTTAGTTCTGTAATATATCATCTGTATATCGCATCATGTACTCACCACCCAAAATCTAGTCACCATGTATTTGACCCCTTTACCCTCTGCATCCTCCCCCCACCCTTCCTTCCCCTCTGGTAACCACCATACTGTTCTCTGTGTCTATGAGTTTGTTTTGCTTTCTGTTTTATATCCACATATGAATGAAATCATATGGTTCCTGTCCTGTTCCATCTGTCTTGTTTCACTTAGCATGATACTCAAGATCCATCCCTGTTGTCGCAAGTGGCAGTATTCTTTGCCTTTTGATTGCATTTGGCAAGGGGCATGCTGGTGGGCTGTGGTGAGAAGCCTCCAGCAGGTGTTCTCTGTGTAGAACTGTTTGCAAGTGTTCCTTGCCGTGAGAAAGGGGGAGGCCCCGCATGCAGGAGTCTGGGTGTTTAGGAATGGGAGGCTTTGGTATGCGAGAAAGGGGCAGCTGTGGACTGGAAAAAACCAGTCAGAAACTCGAAGTCATGGGAAGGTCAAATAAATCTTGAAAAAGAGTAAAGAAAATGATGTTTAGAAACAACTTGGAAAGTAATTTTTAAACAAATTAGAGTAAAATTTCCATGAGGTATTAATGAGAAGATTAAGCTAACTTTCTTGTTGCAAGGAAGAAAATGTCATCATTTTCTGCTTGATGTTCAGAAATCAAAGCTTTTTAGATGAAAACTGAATAAACTTGACTTACCAAAGCTTATTTTTTATGTTTAATTGCCCCTAGTCTCTTGATTTTAAAAGGTATATATCAGACAGCTCAAAAATAACCCCTGTAGTTAGAGAATGTAATCATATTTGCTTGGGTTGCATTCTGATATACTTCTAAAGCAGTGGTCCCCAACCTTTTAGGCACCAGGGACCGGTGCTCCTATGAGAATCTAATGCTTGATGATCTTAGATAGAGCTGAGGTGGTGATGCTAGTGCTGGGGAACAGCTGCAAATACAGATGGCGCTTCACTCGCTCACGGGACACTCACCTCCTGTGCTGTGGCCTGGTTCCTAACAGGCCACAGACCGGTACCTCTCCACGGACCCGGGGTTGGGGAAGCCTGCTCTAAAGGAAACACCTAAGATTGCTGCATCATGTGCCACAGAATGCTACAGGCCAGGAGCTAAGACGATTTGAAAATGACTTGTTCTCCAGATAATAGAAAATTTTTTTTCATTTTAAACTTTTTTTTTTTAACAAGTACACATTTCTAAATCTCGAATTCTAGTTAGCTGGCTTAACTGCAGGAAGCTCACTTATTTAAAAAAAATATTAGCAATATTTGGGTAGGAAAACCCGAAGTCAAAATCAACAGACCCATAATGTGGGTGCATACCTAGTTTTCATTTTTAGTTTACCACCTGGGGCCTTGAGCTTTGCATGTATGTGCTCATACTTTTTTTGGTGCGTGTGCTACTATATTAAGTCTCAGAGACAGAGTCAGCTGTCCAGAGCCCTGCCCTCTAACTAACTAGGGTCAGGTTTGAACTCAGGTGCATCTGACTTTAGGCCTTGATTTTTCTCTCATCACTCCCTTGATGAGAACAGTCAAAAGAGAAGATGAAATATGCTCTCTGGAGTTCCTACTGGGATATTTCAAGTTAGATCTGTAATCACTTTGTGGTTTGGGGCATGGTGTTGAATCTTTCAGACACATTTTGAACAAAGGAAACATAAATATGCTTTTATATTTTTTTGGTTTAATAAATGGCCTCATTTGGTTAAGAATTACCCCCACCACCCTACAAAACACCTAAAAGCCCTCCAATGTAACTTCCATCTCTACACTGGAAAAAGTGAAGAGAAAGAATTTTATTATCATTTTTGCTGATTAAATTGTTTAGACAGTGCAGTCATTGAATTCAGCTTTCCTGTTGTATAGACAGGAAATGGATCAGAAGTTAGAAGAAATAACCAATGGCCCATAACAAGGTGGGTAGAGCCAGGCTCAGAGCCAAGGCACACACACACCCTAGCATATCAATTTTGTCTTTAGATTTATTGAGCTGTATCTTGTAGTTGAAAGTGCTTTCACTTTAAAAAAAAATTCAACTTGGAGGTTGTTTTCCATAGCTCATGCTGAAGGAGTACTAATTTCTCCTTTTCTTCATTGCCTGTTTTTCTCTGGTCACCCTTAACCCCTGCAAATTTATACAGAATTTTTTTCTAGCCACCTATAACAAGACTCCAGTATGAAAATATAGTCAAGTGTTAATTTTCATCCAACAACTTATTATTCCATTTTTTAAAGGTGCCATATATGAATAGATATGTTGGCAGACGCATTATCTAAGAACATTTATCAGAGGTGTAATAGGAGTTAATGGTTCCCTCCTCCTTATAGAGGCCAGTGTGTCCCTGTGGCAGAACTTTCCAGCACCAGCACCAGCACCTCCCTACCTGTTCCCACATGCAGATGCCTGTAGAACCTAGACTGGCAGGAAGCCAGAAGAGATGTGTGGTTTTTAGGGGGTGGATACTGGGGGGCAGAAAATCATCATACATTAGATACTGGCTTTACATTGTACCTAAACTATCTTTTATATGCTAACCTCTAGGCCAAAATTTGATCCAGGAACATTGCACTTTGATAGTTAACAATATAAACTCATTGAATTTCCATTTGTAATCTTGGTTAAATAAATCTACAACCTAAATAAATTATTCATTATTCTGTCACAGGGGTAGAGCCATTTCTCTAATTTGGGAGGAAAATGCTAAGGATCAAGGACTGCTGTCCCCCTACATGATACAGTAATTAGTGGAATCGTTCCCCCCTTGGTGGTGGAAAGGGAGAGGGCTGACTGGGGTAGACTAGAACCTGAAGGATGGTGACAAAAGTGTCATCATCCCATTTAATTTCTTTCAGCAATTAAGCCAAATCGTGTTTTGTGGAAGCAAGCCTTGGCACGTTCATTTCCATTTCCAAGAGCGCTGTTTAACTCCCACACGCATCATGATCTCCACTGTCTGCCTAACGCTGACATTTTCACCTGTGCTAAAGAGAAGGAAAATGACACGCGATCTTTCCTTCCAGCTCTGTTCTTAATAACTCTGATGGACGAGCCTCTTTAAGGATCCTAGGACAAGGACTAGCTTAAGGACTTGAACATGTGATTTTTAACAATATTTTGCATAAATTTTGTCTTTTTTTTTTAAATAAAGTTTATGGTCTTATTTTGGAGGGATCTTTCAAAACCTTTGGTAGTTTTAGCATTTATAATAGTATAGCATCTGTGTTAGTAAGTTGCCTTCATTGTAGAATTCTGTAAGAATTAATAAATACTCTTTTAGTTTTATTAAATGTTTGGGTGTCAGATACAGTGCTAGGTACTAAGAGCCTGGAAGTGACTCCTGTGAGGAGTCTAATAGGATGTAGGCTACGTAAACAGAGTTGTACAATAATTAATAGTGAGGGAGAGAGAGAGAGAGAGAGAGAGAGAGAGAGAGAGAGAGAGAGAGAGAGAGAGTGAGTGTGTGTGTGAGTGAGTGTGTGTGTGTGTGTGTGTGTCTCAATAGACGGCATAGAAGCACCAGAATTTTCCAGGCAATAAAACTGTTGGACTGATATGTCTTGACCAGTTGCGATACAATAGAAAATAGTTGTTTGTATCAGAATCCTACCAACCTCTTTTTTTTGGGAATGTGGTAATTAATGACTTAATATTGAAAGTTTAATGTGGCTGGTGCTATATTGTAATATATTATTTATTAACCCTTGTCACTTCCTGTGTGTCATGAGTGGTAATCTGTGTTATCTTGATTCATATTTTCTCCTTCTCAGTCTCAGCTTCTCTCCTCATGCTATTCAAATTTTATACACCACTAACTTAACCAAAAACATTTTTATTAGTTATTGAAGCTTTTATCGTGGGTTAGGTTCATCAGTGAATGCCAGTGAGTGTAATTTACTGCATGTGACAGCTGTGGTCTTAATAGATGATTAAGGCAGAGCAGGTTGTAAGTCAGGAGTTTCTGATGATTTTGTGAAAATTCTCAAAGTTACTTAACTTGTGTTTCAGATTGCTTCCAAGTATGATCATCAGGCAGAAGAAGATCTTCGCAATTGGATAGAGGAAGTGACAGGCATGAGCATTGGCACCAACTTTCAGCTGGGCTTAAAAGATGGCATAATCCTCTGCGAGTGAGTTTCAGCCCTGATTTGACCATTTTTGTTCTTCTAGTCCTTTCCCTAGGCCTCTGCCTTGACCTCCTTCCTAGTCCAGGGTGTTGTCAAACCTTGATATTCTGCAAATGTTTTTAATGCTTCCTCTACTGATGTTAAAGGAACCAACTCTACATTCCAGTCCTTGTTTTTGTGTGACCAATAAGTAAGGTGTCACATTTTTCTTTTCAGACTCATAAACAAGTTACAGCCAGGCTCAGTGAAGAAGGTCAACGAGTCCTCGTTAAACTGGCCACAGGTAATGTGCAGGCAAACCAGCAACCTCCTGTTGTAGTTGGTTGATCTTTATGTAGTGAAAACTTGATTATCGTTTTAAAATAGACTTTTTAGCAGAAATTTGTGCACGTGGCAATTTTTTTATCATGTTACTTTTAATGTTTCCATATTCCTTGGAATTAGTTCTATAGATGTTTAACCTAGAATTTTATATTTAGCCTATCTAATCTCAAAAGAGAATTGGATAGCTTACATAGAGAAATACAATCCAGACCATAAGGATAAAAGAGGGAAAAGCAAGGAATTTAACATAACTAATGGCTAACTATAGAACACCATATTAAGCATAGTCATAGTTCATGAATGTGTATGATTAAGTAAAATTGGACAATTTAGTCTTACTTTGTATTTCGAGATATAAAAGAATAACCACTTAGTAACCACAAATTTATTTTTAAATTAAAACAATAAATTATTGATGTATTATGTGGCTTTGATAAAGAAAATTTTAGCCCTGGATACCTCTGACACAGAATTCTTAAAAGCATGTAAGGAAGATCTTGCCTTTGAGGAAATGAAAAAACTTTAATGCTTAAAAATATTAAAAAAGACCATTATGTGACCCATTCTGAAATACGTTTCTTTTTATTCCTTTCTTTTTTTTCAGAGAGAGCTATGCTTAGTATATATGGTCAAGAATTCTTGCCAAGTAGCTTTCTGCCTAGAGTCTTATATCTAGCCATGAGGACTTAGAATTCTTAGATAATATGAATGTCACTTTTTTAGCTCCAAAAGTTATATAACTCTTTTTCTTTATAGTTGGAGAATATTGGCAACTTTATTAAAGCTATTCAGGCTTATGGTATGAAGCCACATGACATATTTGAAGCAAATGATCTTTTTGAGAATGGAAACATGACGCAGGTTCAGACTACGCTGGTGGCTCTAGCAGGTCTGGTACGTATATGCCTTTAATAAATGGCTCATTAAAAAATTCCCACCATGTTGATGATGAATTGCGTCTTTGCTCTCCCATGAGAGTTCAGGCTGGGCAGGGGGAGCCCCTGTCCCTTTCATAATTATTAGCTTTGTGGAAAGGCGGCTGACATCAGTTCCTTCATATAAGATAGCTTAATTAGAACACTCACATTTTAGAGGTACAGTGTATTACTGAATGGCCTTAAATAGGTTTTTCACCCCTAGTTTGGGTGGTACTTCATGAAGTCTTCATCCATGGACCGTATCATTTCTTTGTTGTTCTTTCCATAAAACTCTTCTGGCAGAATTTTCATTTGTGTTTATTCTCAGTAAGTGTGCATATTTCTGTCTAGGCTAAAACAAAAGGCTTCCATACAACCATTGACATTGGAGTTAAGTATGCAGAAAAACAAACAAGACGTTTTGATGAAGGAAAATTAAAAGCTGGCCAAAGTGTAATTGGTTTGCAGGTAAGTAGTGTGGCATTACTTAATCAGTTATTCTGTATCAGTCCTCATCATGCAAAGTATCTCTCATAAGTAAAGAATTGATAGACCATAACGTAGGTCTTGGGGTGAATGTGTGGTTCAAACAGTTTGTGCCCATGTAGAGCCCAAGACATGATGATGGTTTAGGAGAAACTCTGGGCATACCATCTCACTTGACAGTTGTTTCTCCAGGAAATGATTTTCCCTCCTACTTACATTGATTTATTTTTTAAGAAAATAAGAAATTCCTAAACATTATTGACTTAACAAGGCAATTTTACAAATCCTCAATGCCAAAGTCATTTATTAGGAAAGCACTGTACAAGTGCTATGAGAATTTGTCCATTTAATTCCCCGGAAATACTCAGTTCACATATTTTTTTTTTCCCATTCACGTTGTTCCTCTGGAGAGTGTCACAAAAACACCATGGCTAAATGTCCAATTTGCTATGGGCTTTACTTTCTGACACCTGCTTAATACAGTGCCCCTCTTGACTGAGTCTATGTGAGGTGGATTTATTTTCATACAGTACAAAGTTGTATCAGTGGTAAGAAACCTGAATTTCCAAATAGCAGTCAGTTGGTTAAATTGTAACTCTGTAAAAAGAACTAGTAATGTAAAAATGATACGCAAGAATTCCGATATTAAGGAAAACAAATCAGGTAATGAAATACTATGGTTAGTGTTATCACAGCTTTATTTAAAAGATGCACATATTTTTTATGTAAATGTGTATTTATAGATATATACACAGACACATAAGGCAAAACTAGGAGGATACACACAAATACAGCGAATATCTGGATGGTAGGATTGCAATGATTTCCCCGCTTTTTTGCTTATAGATGTTTTCTGAACCTTCTCCAATGAACAGGTTTCACTTTTAGTAAGAAATTTTTCCTTTAATTTTTTTAAGGAAAAAACCAACAATAGAAATGTCCCCAGCTCGTAGAACAAGGCATACTGAGTGGCTGGTCCTGGAGCTGTATTATCCCCAGTGGGGATGGGAAGTTAATGATTGGTCCTCTGAGCTTGGTTGAGGTCATGTCCCTCATTTTGCCTCTGACTCTGTGCAGTGACATGAGAGTTGGAAGAATAAAACATGGTTCTTTTCCCATGAAAATACGGGTGATTTTGATGAAGCTTAAAGAACCCCTATTAAGTTGCCAAAGAAGACACCTGACATGTGCTACCATATTTTATGCAACACATACCTGGAGCAGAAAAGCATATTGCCTAGCCAAAGGTTGCTTCTGTCCCTTTAAACGGCTGAAGCAGGGGGTACCCCTTAATTTGATTGTCTGTGCTATGGAGAGTTAGAGGGGAAGAATAGCAGAGGACATGTATTCATAATTCAGCCAATGTAATAACTTCTTGTGATCTGTCCATTCCTTGTGTGCATGTTTTTATATAGTTAATCATGTTATGAGGTTTTAATATCAGTGAATTGTTTGAAATTCTTTTTAAAGGCACACCTTGAACTTTGGGAAAAAGCATGAAGGATCCTTTGTATCTAGTTGTCCACAGTCTTGGCACAGGAAGGGACTTAATTTTGCCCCTTCCATCTTTTGAGTAGAACAGAGTTTTCTCTGTGTCGTATATGTTGTTAACGTCTAGTAATTAGTGCTAATTTTATTTTTTAACTTAAAAGATGGGAACCAACAAATGTGCCAGCCAGGCAGGTATGACAGCCTATGGGACCAGGAGGCATCTTTATGATCCCAAAATGCAAACTGACAAACCTTTTGACCAGACCACGATTAGTCTGCAGATGGGAACCAACAAAGGAGCCAGCCAGGTAAGTAGTCCTTTTTATACTTGTAGCAAAATGTACAAAAGGGCTATTTCAATGAGCATTTACCTTATTCTTACTAATAAATTCAAAGTAGGTATTTTTGTATGGTATATTTAGAGTATATTCCTTCAAGAAAGGAGGTTTTGCTGAGAAGGCAAAAGAATGAAAGACCTTTTCTGTAGCAACACAAGTATTGTGTCGCTCATGGCTCTTGTTGGCAGTTAGAACAGCTGGCCTGTCTACCTAATCAGAAGGCAAACAATGTTTATTACAGTGTTCTTGCTTCAAATCCAAGTAAATTGTTCATTCCAGTGCTTCTGACTTTTATTTTTAAAGGAGCCCTTACTTAACTTGGTAGGTAAAATTATCTGATGTTCTATTAAGAATGCTGTAGCTGCCATGCTTGTTAAGTGTGGATGGAGGTGCAGCAGGTGGACGTGCAGTGCCGTGAGAACGGCAGGATTCCAACGCCACACAAGATGGAAGTGTCTTCTTGTTCACAGACCACCAGCACCTCATCGAGAGGTTCCCAGAACCATCGGTGAACAGAAAGGTCTCACAGCCAACCAGAGTGTGCTTTTGCTTAATGACCCCAAGAGGAGCTTTGGTGGTATTCTTCCTTTATGGGACACGTCCTGCCTCATGTGGCATGGTATCTCTCATAGCTGCCACCAGGTTTGCTTTCTTATGGACTTTAAATCTGGAAGCATGTGCCTGGCATTAATGGAGAAATATGAAGTGTGAGTTTACTCTGAAAAGGAGAGGAGTGGTTGTTCTGAAGACATGGCTCTTCTGTGTCTCAGAGCCTTTTGAAATTGGTCACCCAGCTCGTGTGTATCGTCATAATAGACACTCAAATGTAACTTTCAGGTTTGCCAGCATGATGCTTTGTTTTTACATTCTTTATGTCTAATCTTCTAAATCCAAGGTAATATTGTCTCCATTTTTGCCTATGAGAAACCTAAAACTAAAAGTAAGTTGCTTGAGGCACCTAGCAAGCAGTTTTATAGCAGAACAAGGATTTGAAGTCAGGGTGACCTAGTTCTAAAGCCAATGAATATTACTTTCATAAAAGAGATTCGCCATCAGGGTATTTTGGTAAGCTAGCTTTACCCCTGAACCAAAGGAAAGTTATTGTATCAGTGTTCACATTCAATGTAATTTCACCGTTTAGAAAATATTCACAAGAATAGATTTTAGCTGCTGTTTTAACTTTTATACTATGCTCTGATTCTAGGCGGGGATGCTAGCGCCAGGTACCAGGAGAGACATCTACGATCAGAAGCTAACCTTGCAACCAGTGGACAACTCAACAATTTCTCTACAGATGGGTACCAACAAAGTCGCTTCCCAGAAAGGAATGAGTGTGTATGGGCTTGGGCGGCAAGTATATGATCCCAAATACTGTGCTGCTCCAACAGAACCTGTCATTCATAATGGAAGCCAAGGAACAGGAACAAATGGGTCGGAAATCAGTGATAGCGATTATCAGGCAGAATACCCAGATGAGTATCATGGCGAGTACCAAGATGACTACCCCGGAGATTACCAGTATGGTGACCAAGGCATTGATTATTAGATTCACAGAGAGGAGCTCAGTATTTAGCCCATTATTTTTATTCAGTGAGAACCAAGCTAGCCTTGAGTAATTTTTATCTTGTCTTCCTAAAACACTATTATGCTTATTGTACCTAAAAGAAATATTGCCTTACATACATTCCTTTTTCTGCCTCTTCCCTAAATAGTTGCCTTTTAGTGCTGTAACAGTTGAATCCTACAGCATAACCAGTAACTCACATATGAAGTAAAAAGGAATACTGTGAAAGGGGAGTACTCCTGTACAGCCAATTCTTTTAGTACAGATCTATGCATTTTTACAATCTTCTACTTAAATTGGTGTTTTCAAACAATAGGAAGCTTTTATTGTTTTACAGTTTAGTGTCTGGTTTCTATGTGGAAGACTAAACTCATGCTTATAGCTAAAGGGGTGTTTGCCAACTAAATTTAAGATGCAGCATTTTTTTTTTTTAGAAATTTACATATCGATGTTTCTATAGTACTGTTTGCTAATTTTTAAATAAAGTCATGATCTGTGTGCATTTGTGATTATATGTGTACTCATTCTCTCACCTGAGCTGACAATACCTTTTCAGAGTGGTGTTTTTAAAGGAGCGTGTACAAAATCAGCCTGCAGACACGTAGGTCTGGGTGGTGCGTGTGTTATTCTTGTTTGTGCCAATGTATCAATGTAGAGTTGCTCTGTTTTCTTCAACTGTATTTATTGCTGCATTTCTCAGCATAAACTTATCCCATTGCATTTTTTATAAATAAATATTTTTTTGAACATTTCATATGAGCCACAGGTTGATTATTTCAAAAAGTACGCTTCCCCAGATACTGTTATAAATAGGTACAGTAACATTTCTTTAATCTCAACAGTGCACTCTGTGCTTGAGATGGAGGCCTAGAAGAATGAAGGGACTTGCCCATTGCACACAGTAAATGGCAGCCAGGATTAGTAGACCCTTGCTTATTCTATTGTGACTCGGCTGCCCCAAATTTATCTTAAATCTAGCTTGGGATAATCTTAACCATCTTCAGGAACATTGGCGGAGATGGGGTGGGGGGGCATTTTATATTCATATTCTAGGGTGAATAAATGATAATAGGAAACATAGGGCAGAGTCAAGGTGGCAAAGTAAACTCGAGTTTGCCTCCTCCCATGACCACATCAAAATTATAACAAATTATAGAACAGCCATCACTGAGAACCACCAGAAGACTAGCTGAACAGAATTCCTATAACCAAGGATATAAAGAAGCCACATCAAGACTGGTAGGAGGGTGGAGATGTGGAATAGGCAGTTCCCACACCCACAGGGTGGCAGTTAAGAATCAGGAGTAATACTTCATCTTCGGAAGTGCCTCCAGAGGAGCAAAGGGTCACAGCCCCACACCAGGCTCCCCTGCCAGGAAGAAGAGTCTCCACATCTGGCTATGAAAACCACTGGGGACTGTGTTCCAGAGGAACAAGGGGCTGCGGGAGATGGGAGGCGCTGTTCTTAAGGGGTGGGTGCAAAAACACTTGGGTCCAGCACAGGGACAGTAGCTTGAGAAGCACCAGGGGCATGTGGGGAGGAACTAAAATGATTAACTTCAGGGTGAGGGCTTGAGGACAAGGAGTCGAAAGAACTTTCCCCAGGGATGGGAGTGCTGGCAGGCGCCATTGTTCCTCTGTTGAGCTCTCCTTCCACCCAGCTGGCCTAGTTTAAGCAGGTGCCAAATTTGTGCTCTCCATTAACGGTTAACACTAGTTGCCCTGGTTGGTGATTCTTTGAGGCCCTGCCTCACCCAACTTGCACACCAGGCCTGAGCTGCTTCCAGCAGCTCTGTACAAATGGCCTTTCTTGGTTTGTGCTACAGACTCACTCAAAGGACCACAAACACCACACAAGCAAAAGCTGGCCTCAACTTGCACTGTAACAACCACCGACTGGCCCCAAGCCTGGCATTACTGGTAGCTGGCCTCGGCTCACATCGTGGCCCCTCTCAAGCACCTCCAAGTCCAGCACAAGCAGCAACTAACCACAGATCATAGATCTTACCAAGCACAGATCACAGCGCAAGAGGATGTTGGCCTCAGCCTATAACAGAGCCCCTCCCAAGAGTATCCAAACCCAACACACCTGGTGGCTGGCTTCAGACCACACCAGGTCCACTCAACCACCTCCACAACTGACACACCAAATGAATGGCCTTGGCTGGCAACTGAACCCTTTTAAAGTGACTTTCATTCAATAGAGTCAGCCCTTACACAACAGCTCATCTGCTGTAGTTGTGGAAAGCCATCATAGCCAGTCAGCCTGAGGGGAAGCTCCACCCACCAATGTGCCACTAGCAATGAAAAGCCCAGCTATAACAGGAAGGCACATATAACCTACACAGGAAATACCCCTAGAGAACTGGGCTTGGGTAACTAGGGGAAACTGTGCCATTAGGCCCCATAGGACACCTACATAAGACCACTCTTTCAAGATTGGGACACGCAGTGGACTTACCTAGAAACAAACAGAAACAAACACAAAGACTCAGCCAAAATGAGGAGACAAACATACTCCAAATGAAAGAACAGGACAAAACTCCAGAAAGAGAACCAAATGAAACAAAGACAAGCAACTTACCAGATAAGTTCAAAACACTGGTTATAAGGATGCTCAGTGAACGTGGAAGAGAATAGATGAATTCAGGAAGAACTTCAACAGAGAGTTAGAAAACATTAAAATGAACCAATCAAAACTAAAGAGTGCAATAACAAATGAAAAATACACTAGAGAGAAGCAACAGATTAGATGAAGCAGAGGACTGAATCAGTGATTTGGAATATAAGGTAGAAGAAAACACTCAATTAGAAGAGCAAGAAAGAATCCCCCAAAATGAAGATAGTTTAAGGGATCTCTGGGATAACATCAAGCATACATCATAGGGGTCCAGAAAAAGAAACAGAAAGGGATTGAAAACCTATTTGAAGAAACAATGACTGAAATTTCCTTAACCTGACAAATGAAATAGACATATAAGTTCAGGAAGTGCAGAGAGTCCCAAATAAGATGAACCCAAAGAGGCCCACACCAAGACACATCATAATTAAAATGCCAAAGGTTAAAGACAAAGAGAGAACCTTAAAAGTAGCAAGAGAAAAGCAATTAGTTACCTCCAAGAGAGCTCTCGTAAGACTGTCAGCTGATTTTGCAAGAGAAACTTTACAGGTCAGAAAGGACTGGCATGAAATATTCAAAGTGATGTAAATGAAAAACCTACAGCCAAAATTACTCTGCTCAGCAAGGCTATCATTTAAAATCGAAAGAGAGAGAGTTTCCCAGGCAAGCAAAAGCTAAAGGAGTTCATCACCACTAAACCAGCATTACAGAAAATGTTAAAGGGACTTCTTTAAGTAGAAAAGGCCAAACTAAAAATAAGAATATATAGGAAAGAAAAAATCTCACTAACAAAGGTAAACACTTCGTAAAAGTAATGGATCGACCAAATATAAAACTAGTATGAAGGTTAAAAGACAAAAGTAGGAAGATCATATGTGAATATCATAATAATTTTAAAAAACTAAAAGATCGATGAAACCAAGAGCAAGTTCTATGAAAATATGAATAAAAATGATAAACCTTTAGCCAGATTCATCAAGAAAAAAAGGCCCCAAATAAAGAATATCAGAAATGAAAGAGAAGTGACAACTAACACCACAGAAACACAAAGGATTATAAGAAAATACTACAAACAATTATATGTCAACAAATTGGACAACCTGGAATAAATGAAAAAATTCCTAGAAACACGAATTTTTAAGACTGAATCAAGAAGACACAGAAAATCCGAACAAACTAGTAATGAAATTGAATCAGTAACCAAAAAACTACCAACAAAGCAGATGTCTTCACAGGTGAACTCTACCTCACGTCTGAAGAAGAATTAATAACTATCCTTCTCAAATTAACCCCAAAAAATGAAGAGGAGGGAAAGCTTACAAACTCATTGTATGAGGTAAGCACCCTAATACTCAAACCAGACAAAGACACTACAAAAAATGGAAACTATAGGCCAATATCCCTGATGAATACAAATGCAAAAATCCTCAACAAAAGAGTAGCAAACCAAATTCAGCAATACATTAAAATGATCATACACCATGATCTAGTGTGATTTGGTCCCAGGAAACAAGGTAGGTTCAATATCTGCAAATCAATTAATATGATACACCACATGAAGAAAATGAAAGCCAAAACATATGTTCTATCAATAGATGCAGAAAAAGCATTTGACAAAATCCAGCATCCATTTATGATAAAAACTCTCAGCAAAGTGGGAATAGAGGGAACATATCTCAACATAATAAAGGCCATATGTGACAAACCCACAGCTAATATTATGCTCAATGGTAAGAAGCTGAAAGCTTTTTCTTTAAGATCAGGAACAAGACAAGGATGTCCACTCTTACCACTTTTATTCCACATAATACTGGAAGTCCTAGCTATAGCAATCAGCGAAGAAAAAGAAATAAAAGGTGTCCAAATTGGAAAGGAAGAGGTAAAACTGTCATTATTTGCAGATGACATGATACTATAGAGAATTCTAAAGAGTCTATCAAAAAACTATTAGAACTGATAAATGAGTTCAATAAAGTAGCAGGATACAAAATTAATATTCAGATATCAGTTGCATTTTTATAGAATAACATTATCAGAGAAAAATTAAGAAAACAATCCCATTTGGAATTGCATCAAAAAGAATAAAATACCTAGGAATAAATTTAACCAAGGAGGTAAATGACCTGTATTCAGAAAACTATAAGACACAGAAGAACTTGAAGAAGACAAAAACAAATGGAAGAATATTCTGTGTTCATGGATTGGAAGAACTAACATTGTTAAAATGTCTCTATTACCCAAAGCAACATACAGATTCAGTGCAATCCCTATCAAGACATCAATGGCATTTTTTCACAGAACTAGAACAAATAATCCTAAAATTTCTATGGTACCAGAAAAAATCCAGAGCAGCCAAAGCAATCTTGAGAAAGAAGAACAAAGTTAGACGTAACATGTTACCTGATATCAAAGTATATCCGACAAGGCTACAGTAATCAAACCGCATGGTACTGGCATAAAAACAGACACATAGATGAATGGAACAGAATAGAGAGCCCAGAAATAAACCTATGCCTATATAGTCAATCTATGACAAAGGAGGCAAGAATATACAAAGGGATAAAGACAGTCTCTTCAATAAATAGTGTTGGGAACACTGGACAGATAAATGGGGGAAAAAATGAAACTAGACAACTTTTTTATACCATGCACAAGAATAAACTCAAAATGGGTTAAAGATTTAAATATAAGACCTGAAACTTCCTAAAATTCCTAGAAGAAAACATAGGCAGTAAACTCTTTGACACTGGCTTGGCAAATCAAAAATAAACAAATGGGACTACATCAACAAAACAAAAAGATACCTACTGAATGGGAAAAGATATTTGCAAATGATATATCTGATAATGAGTTAATATCCAAAATTTATTAAGAACTCATATAGCTCAACATCAAAAAAACGATTAACCCAATTAAAAAATGGGCAGAGGATATGAATAGACATTTTTCCATACAGGACATACAGATGGCCAACCCACATGTGAAATGATGTTCAACATCACTAATCATAAGGGAAATGCAAATTATAATCACAATGAGATATCTTGACATCTGTCAGAATGGTTGTTATCAATAAATCAACAAGTGTTGGCAAGGATGTGGAGAAAAGGGAACCCTCGTTCATTGTTGGTGGGCATGTAAATTGGTGCAGCCACTATAGAAAAGAGTATGGAGGTTCCTCAAAAAGTTAAAGTAGATCTATCCTATGATTCAGCTATTACACTCTGGATATTTATCTGAAGAAATCTACACACTAATTTGAAAAAATATATGCACCCCTATGTTCAATGCAGCATTATTTACAATGGTTAAGATATGGAAGCAATCTAGCTGTCTATCGATAGATGAATGGATAAAAATTTGGAGTATCAATATATATAATAAAATATTACCATAAAAAAGAACGAAATCTTGCCATTTGCAACAATGTGGATGGAACTAGCAGGTATTGTGTGAAATGAAATAAGTCAGAAAAAGAGAAATACTGTATGATTTCACTTACCTGTGGAATCTAAAACACAAACTCACAGATAACAGCACAAACTGATACTTGTCAGATGGGAGGGTACTTCGGGGAATGGGTAAAAAAGGTGAAGGGCTTAGGGAGTACTAATTGCCAGTTATAAAAAGTCATGGGGATCTAAAGTACAGCATAGGGAATATAATTAATAATATTGTAACAAATATGTACTAGACTTACCAGGTGTTCACTTTGCAAGGTATACGCGTCTCATCACTATATTATACACCTGAAACTTTATAATACTGTATATCAACTATAATTGAAAGATAAATTTTTAAAAGGAATGCAATTACATAGAAATATAGCACACAAAATGTTTAAATGAATAAAATTTTTAAATCACAATGCCATTATTTTAAAACAATTTTTCATCTATTCATTTCTAATTTCTAATAAACATATACTTTTTAAAAAAAGAAACATACCAGATCATGAATAAGATATGCTGTTTGATGATTAACTAGGGTTTATAGTATGAAGTATTAGACAGAACCTTCAGTCATGACACAGTGAAGGACAAATGGCTAAGCGAGTTGTAATGACAAAGAAAAAAAAAAATCCATTCACTAAAAGAAACTTGGCAACTCACACTTTCTGACATTTTCTCAGCCAGTGATTCCTTCTGATAGGATTGGCTCTGTTTGGGCTAAGGGTGAAGTGTGCCTGGTTGTGTTTTGTTAAGGCAGATAACGAGGACGTGCACAGGGTGTGCTGCACCCACAAAAATGGTCTACTTACTTATCATGCCACAGTGACTAATGAATTTCCAGAAACTGCTCTGTAAACTTCTTTCCTAAAGGAGACTGTTGGAGTTCAACTCATTCCATAGTGCTGTTTAAGAAAAAGGTGGTAATTTACATTTGTTAAAGTAGACCTGAGCAGCGAGCTCTTTCTTGCCATCTTTGAAGAGGAGTTTCAGGAAGCCACCTTCCTGAAAATTATTATGCATTGCTTGTCCCACAAAGAAGCCAGACTGGTCCTTCTGTTTACCTGCTCACCTAACTGAAGTGAGCCTGACAGTCAACATCTTAAGTATTCCTATTTGTTTAAAGCTTTAAAAAGGAAACCTGCCCCCCGCAACACACCTACTGCCATTGAATCTAATTCTCTAGGGATGGAGTCCAGGAAGAAGTATTATAAACCTTCTTCCAGGTGATTCTCCAGTGGGGCTGTGGTTGAAAATCACTTTTCCAGAATGTTTGTTAATTTGTAAGAAGTAGCCTTGTACTTTTAACCAACTGAAGTCATATCTGGTTAAAGTTCTGCCTCTGTTTTAGACCATGCCCATCAGGTGGCAGTTTTGGTTTTTATTGTCACAAAATCTAAGAATTATACTTTGCAAAGTTATAACACATTTAGCGCAGTTCCAGGATGGGGTTGAGTTGGGAAGTCCTGCTCTATACTAGGGCAGCATTCCAGAGATTTCTGCTAAGGTTTATTTACTGGTTGTCGGTGAGGGATATGCTTTTCATCAGTGCCGTGAAATAAGTATTTACATAGTGTACTTTTTAACTGATGCATATAAACATGGTCTTAAAAGGTTTTTCTGTCTCATTAGGTACAAAAAGGTTGTAAACTTTTATGATCCTAATACTGTAACATGGCCAAACAATATGGACCAAAGAATGAAGAAGAAGAATACAGTCTATCAGGGTTTATCATTTATTCTGTGAACGTCTCTTAAAGGAGGGAAACTTTTTCCAGGTACAAATACCTAATGGGCGCTTATCTCACAATGGGCCGGAGTTCTGTTCCTTCTTCGTTCCTTAAGTTCTTATCTCTCTGTGCCCTTGCATCATTTAATTTATTGATCCTTTTTATAAAACTCTGAAAAACAAAAGAATGAGTTAGACCAGGGTTGTGTGTCTACATTGTGGGCAACCATTCACTTGGCCATACCATTTTGGGGAATTTCTCTAAAAAGTTTCCCTTGTTGAATTAAAATATTTTGGGGGTTAGATTTCACAGTGGATTTTTAATTCCAATTTTTAATCAATAAAGTGTAAATCAGAAAAAGAAGACCTGGTTAGCTTCATACCACCATCAGAAATATTTGCTTGAGAGTATGTACAAATTAGCTAATCTGCTATGGTGTTTTTATGTTTTATATGGAGAAGGATGAGGACACATTACTTATAAAACTATAGAAGTGCCCGTTGAACTTCAGTGGCTGGCTGAATGGAAGGATGGTCTGCTTTGTTTAAAAGCAAAGGGACTTTAATATCTAAGTTTTATTGCAATAGAATGAAAGAAAATTATTAAAACATCATAACCAGACAACGGAAAGAGATGAGAGACTTCATACAGCTCTTAAAATATCACTGTCTACACAGGATAAGGCAAATAACAACTGTGTTGCAAAAGCTGTTGGAAACAGCTGCCTGCTATTTCCAGACTGAGGCAGCGTGGGCCTCCGCTGAGGGTGTGGCTTTTCTTGTGGTGGTCTGCTTGGGTTAATAAAGGGCCTGGGATTGCAGATCTGTCCATACTAGCACAGATGGGGATTACTCTTCACTGGAGTGTGTGCCCCTCACATATAATAAGTTTGACGTGACACTTGGTGACACAAAAATGCTTTAGAAAAGATCAGCTGTTAAACCTCCAGATCATCTGAAAGGCCAGACCAAGCCATTAGCACCAAAGGGACTTGGACTGCTACTGTGTCCAGAACACCTCCGACCCAATGTCACTTGGTCAGTGTTAATGGTTCGGCTTCATTTGCCTCCAAGGAGAAGGTTACAATAAGAGGGGTGGGTTCAGCCTCAGAAAACAGCCCATGTCTCACTCATAGGACACATTCACGCCATGTGGGAAACGTTCAGAGAGCCCCCAGGAAACGAAGGTGAAGATAGGTACGTGCCTCCTTTATACGTCAGTTCTCAACACTTTTATGAAGATGGAGATTACAACAGGAAATGAAATGTCTGCTTACCAAAATCTCTTGGTCCATAAAGTAGGGCTTTTCTGATGATCCATCATTTGTTTCCAGATCAACAGCAAAGCACAGGAAAAGTGCATCCAGCACAGTTTCAAACACAGATAAAAAACTATGGGCCACTAAGTAGGCAAAAAAAGCAACCAATAGCAATGGTATTGCCCACACCTGGAGTGCACGGTGGTAGTTAAATGCCATCAGTCCTCCAAAAACAGTGAAACACACCACTAACACCTGTCAAAACAAGAGTTTTTTGCAAATCTTTATAAACTGGTTGGTTAGAATATTGTAAAAAAGATTGTTAGATACCATAGTATCATATACACGCATGTGTGTGGGAGCATTTGTGGGTACCCCATTGTAAAAAATGCTCGTCAGAAAATTTGGTAGCATGAAATAGGGAAAAGAAATGAAAAGCTATGATACAAAAAAACTTAATTAATTCGGAAGATGGGAAGAGTATATGTACTTTCATTCTACCTGTGCCTAGTTTTGTATTTACGTAGATATAATGATACTTCGTAAACTTGTTTTTTCTCTTAACATCACAATAAGCATCCTCATTTAAAAACTTTTTCATAAATGCCATTTTTTAACAACAGTACGACGAATCCATTGAGTGGATACATTGTAATTTCATATGTGATTATTTTTACCTTAGGGATCAAACAAAAGGGTTTTTCAATGCTGGTGTGAGGAGATAATAGGATTACTCCAGGCTTGGCTATATGTAATAATTATATTTCCGGGAACAGGATTACAGGCTAGGGTGTACCTAATTCTTTAATAGACAAGATGGAGCACATCTGGAGTCTGCATTGCCCTTGGATATCCACAAAGATGGACATGACTGTCTGAATGCTACTTCACTCAAAAACAACAACAACAACAAAGAATCACCAATTTCACATGCTCATTAGAATATTATTAACAATTATGTGTTCTTGACAGGAAGTATATGAAAATGGATTGTTGCTTAAAATAAAAGATAAATCTTTTATAAAGATGAAATCCCACTCCAAAAATGTCTGGAAGTAGTTATTAGAAAATATATCACCTATAATCCTACCAAGATAACATAAATAATATTAGCCATTTAAATACAGCCAAAACTAAGATTATTTGGGCTGTTTTGAAAGGCATAAGCAGTTTGTGCTTCTAAGCTAATGTCACGTGGAAAGTCTCGAGGGCCCAGCTGAGCCTTAAAATATATGCGTAATTAACACACACCTGTGCAATCCAAGCATGGCATAACTTGTTACCAACACAGCTAACTATGATAGTAATGCACAAGAGAGACACCAAATGCCACAGACACAAAATGCTAAATAAAGAGCCGATATTTTAATAAATAAAGTCCCCATATTTGGTATTTCCAGGTCACAACTGGAAACTGAGATCTTATTTACTCTGGGGCACCACCAAAGACCCCGGCATTCGTGTCCTATGTGGAGGAATGTTTGGAAGAAGCGAGGATGTCTAGCTTGGAATAGCGAAGATGTGGCAGGAAGGTCAGAACATCTCTGATCAAGAATTTGAAAGGCAGTCAAGTGTAAGTGGGGTTAGGAGAACCAAGGGTGCAGAATTAGGCCCAGTGGGTGACAATCACATGGAAAGAGACACACTGTGGCACAGTAAAAGAACCTCCAACTTGAAGCTTGAGTAAGGTGGGGCTGGGACACCACTTTCATCAATATTTCAGTTACTCCCCCCTCGACCTAGAAAAGGCATATGTCATCTTTAGTTTATAGGTATGACGACTGAGGTTCAGAGTTAAAGATCCCAACTTCAAGACTCGTCCTTCACACCATGAGATGCTGGAGCCCCAAGACACTCCTTTGTCCACAAGATTACAGGTAGTTCCTTGCAGACTACTCAGGTGACGGTAGAAACGTAACCTTGGCTCCATTAGTAACATCAACAATTCTGTCTACTTATGGATTTAATGCCCTCACATAATGTAGACATTTTATCAGGTTTCAATACTTTTTCCATATATTATATGACATCCCTCCCCAAAGTTATCCATTTTCTGAGGCTAGTAGCATTTTTATTTTAGACATGAAAAAGTGGTACTGAGAATAGTAGAAAGCATGACTCACAGGTAAGAGAGTGAGACCAGGATTCAAAGCCTGGCTCTACCTATGGTGGGATCCTGGACAAGTTATTAAACCTTAGTGTCCTCATCTGCAACACAGGGATAGTTCGCAGGGCTGAGTATTAAACGACATAAGGGAGCTTCTGCCATAGAGTAAGCACTCAAGAAACCTTCGTTCTCGTGTTAAGCCTTATTGAATGACTTAATTTTGGGATCCCAAGTTCCTTCGTTTATTATTTTAGTGACGACATCTCACCTTTCCTAGAAAAATTATGAAGTCTCCAAAGCAGTTAACAGATGTGAAATGACTTGAATTCTTAGATAAGAGTTTGAGTGCATCTTTTGCTGATGTACAAAAATCTGTCCCATTAATGGCTGTGGTAGTATATGCATTCTGAAACAAGAGACAATAGTTAAAAAGATGATTCTTACTGTTTTAAAGACAATATAATGACAACACAGAATATTTTCAAAAGAAAAATGATTACTATAAACCCATAACAAATCATTTCATTTTATAGTCCCTTCCAGTCAGATTATATGCATATATATTTTCATAGTCACAGTAAATGGAAAAGATAAGGAAGTACTTTTGGTCAGTATGGTGGATTGAACATCCCATTACAAACATATAGAAATGAGTAATAAAGTATAAATTATTTTTCAATGCACAGCAGAGTTTGAGGGCCAGAAAGGAAGTTTAGGTGCTGGAAACAACGCAGCTCCTAGGGACTGGTAGGAGCGGAACCCAAAGACTCAATGGGCATGGGATCAGTAAAGGCTTTTGGGGTTGGGGACCTAACCCCTTATGGGTAAGAGACAATGCTCAGGTCCTAGCAAGGGAACTGAGCTCCCTGCACAAATTCAGGATTTGTACTCAATTCGCACTCAACCAACCATCCCAAGAAAGTGGTAAAGATGTACACCATCTGCCTGGGACCGCTGAAATTACTGCGGTCTGGGAAGGCAAAGAAAATCATACCCCTTCCCCACCCTTCCAGGGAAAGGTGAAGTCCTACAGACAACCATCCTTGAAGAAGATGAAAAGTGTTCACAGGAAAAATTTACAGACAACCCAAGGAAATAAACAGCAGAACACATGAAGAGAATCTGAGACAAAGCACTCAAGGGACTATGCTAAAGATGCCAAGGAAACAATGGAAGGAGCAGTGACCATAAGGGATGAATCTCATGGTGTGGAGAATGAAGAGGCAGAGTGGAAAACAAACTGAATAGAAACCTAGAGATGAAAAAATATACAATGCAGTGTCATTGTATATCTGACCTTTTTCCTCTGTGTAATAAGCATTTTCATGTTGCTCCATGGTTTTTATAATTTTAATTTTTAATAGATACATATTCCATCTGTGGTATGTATGTGTGCATGTAGCTAGGGCATATTAGCCTATTCAAATATTTTACTATTATAAATAACTATGCACTGAACATCTTAATTTCCCGATTTTGGATTTCTTATGGATGAATTTCCAGAAATGGGATTACTTAATCAGAGAAAGAGAGAGAGAGACAGTTTATGTTCACATGAGAAGATTTCTTAGGTCATTTTTTAAAATACCAACTATATGATCATTTCAAAAACATCTATTTTTTATATTTCCCTTGAAAACTATAAAAATACTATTTGCCCTGCAGTTTATAACAAAGAATTTATAGCTTTCTTGGGAAAATATTACCTGCTTGGATTTCTGTCATTCCATTTGGCTCGGACAAAGGATAAAATTATATACAAAGGATATACAAATTATCACACACCCACTCAGAAACAAAGGATAAAATTATATACAAAGGATATACAAATTATCACACACCCACTCAGAAACACTGTAAGGAAACCAATTTGGAGTCCTGTTGCAGTAATTCAGCTCCCAACAAGGCCAGGCTGACTTAATCAGAGTAAGTGATGGAGATGGAGAGGAGTAACAAGCATGAGGTTGAAGGAGTAAAATTAACTGACCCACTTTACCAAGCTCCTTCTTCAGCAAGCCAACTGGAAAGGAACGATTGGTTTTTAAAGACAAAAGGCTGGGCACCCACCTCCCCTGTCTGCCTCAGAGGAGTTATTCTTAGTCAGATGAAGTCCCTCGGATGCCTTAATGGTATTACACAAACAACTTTAGGTTTCTGACTTTGAATGTGTGCAAATGGCTATTGGTGGAAAGCTGTTCCCGGTTTGGGGACTTAAGTCTTGAGTATGGATGTGGAAACTCATTTGCTCATTATTTAACAAAGCATCTTCAGTCATCTAAGGTTCTTAGAACCCTGATGATGAATTTATTAATTCCGAAAACACATTTGTTGGGTGGGTCGGGGGCGATGACAGCATAATCATTCCTTTATGGACTGTAAACCAAGTCCCCTGGCAAATCAGGAAGCTTTTTTTTTTTTTTTTTTTTTTTTTTTTACTCTAACCTTCTGAACATTACACTATCAATTTTCATTAGAACGAAATGCTATTTAAAAGGGTGGAGGTTAAGGTAAGCACAGGCCCTGTAGCCAGATAGTCTCTGGGTTCAAATCCCAGTTCTACAACTGGCTGTCATTTGTGGGCAAATGATTTCACCTCTTTCTAGACCTCGATTTCCTCATCTATAAAGAGAGTTACAGAACCTGCTTCCAAGGGATGCTGGGAGGATTAAAGACCATATTCCCCATAAGGCACTTAGCAAAGCACCTGGCACATGGAAAGCATGTAACAAAGGGTGCTAATTATCGTCCAGATCTCACCAAACGTGATCTCATTTACCACTGGGAAGCACAGAGGCAACTCTGTAGGCACCAAGGAAGTGCTGGAAGGACCAGTGGTTTCTCTATGTTGGACTCTAATCCCGCCCACTCGCAGGGATCCCGGAAGGGCAGGACTTGCTCTCCAGACCCCATTCCAGGCCCCACGCAGTCTTTCTTTGAAGCTGCAGTTCCATCGCATGCTGCCAACCTCTTCCTCTGCATTCAGGCTCTGTCCCCCACCCATCGCCCCACCAATGCCCCCTCTAAACAGAGGTTCTTAGTGTTCTTCCTGATCCATACTGGAGAAGACAGTTTTTATGGGAACTTCCTTTTCCTAAAGACCATGGCCCTGTAATCAATTTAGCACCACTCTTCACAGCTCCTTGGCTACAATGATTAAAGGTGAAAATGGCAATTTCTCAGGCATATGTTGACTCCACAGGTTTTTTGGGGCCCATAACCATTTATTTTTTTTAATGTTTCATGCCCACTGAAAGAGGGCATTCAAACCAGTCTGACAGGGAAGTTACACGTGCCGTCCTGCAGTTACTCTCCCACTCTCATTTACCACAAGCTTTAACTCTGAGTGTGACAGAGACCTAGAATTAATGTCTAAGTGAATAGCTAGAGAATCACTCAAGACAGGATATGGACTGAAAGTTTCTGCAGTTTCAGCATTAGCTCATTTATATTTATTCTGAGTAGAAGCTGCTTCCTTGTCAGGCAGCTGGAAGATGGACTGCACTAAAGTTTCAATGTTCTAAGTCAGCGGTCCCTAACTTTTTTGGCACCAGGGACCGGTGCTCGAATGAGGATCTAACGCCTGATGATCTGAGGTGGATGGAGCTGAGGCGGTGATGCCAGCGCTGGGGAGCAGCTGAAAATACAGATGAAGCTTCTTCGCTTGTTCACTGGCCACTCACCTCCTGCTGTGTGGCCCAGTTCCTAACAGGCCACAGACTGTTATCAGTCCATGGCCCAGGGGTTGTCCTTGCTCAGAACATCTATATTTGCCTGCACTGAAAGGACTCGAGGTGAACACGCTAAGGTAACCGGCAAACCCCAACAATATGTGGAAAGGATTATATATAATAAGGATTAGGTGACATGTAGTGTTGGTTGTGAAAATTTACCAGGAGATCCTGAAGTCTAATCTTTAAGCGAGAAAAAAAGGGTAGTGTTATCAAACTATTAAAGGGAGGATGTGGGGAATGACTCAGAGGAAGGTCCTGCGTGGCTGTGAAGACTTGGGAACAATATATAATCACTCAAGTAAGAATGGAGGAACGACAGGAACAGAAGCATAAGCTGGGAGGGATGTGGGAAGAGGTGTGCAGGAGGCAGTGGTTAGAAAGACTTCTCAGAGCAGCATTTAGCTAGTCCCCAAAGTTGGCTGTCCCCCGCAGGGTATGGGGTAGGTGAGAGCTGAGGTGGCAGTAGCAGGAGGCAGCGATGTGAGGCTCAGGGCCAAGCAGAGAAGTGTGGTGGGAAATGGGTCTGGAGGAGTCATGAGCCTGACTGCGGTGAGCCTGACTGAGATGCTGTGTGTGGAGCAGGGGGAGTGATGGTAAGTTTCAGGACTCGTGTGATTTTCACCCTCTGTTTCTGGAAGCTCTCCCAGGCTGCCTTGTGGAGGTTCAGGGCAGATCTCACCTCATTAGCATCTTCTCTGGAGCCACCAAGCCCTGCACCTCCCAAGGCTCATGCCCAGGGCTGACTTGGTGCCTCCACAGGACCTACTGGGCTTTGCCGGAGTTACGTGTACCACAGTCACGAGGCCAGGCCCAGGCCTGAAGGAAACAAGCTCTTCTCTGGAGAGGAAATACGAGTCTCGGGAACTGTCACTCTTTCTAGGTACTCTGCTCCCTTCTAACTCTCTTCAAGAGATGCCTTAGTGATGTGTCCCAAATAGCTTGACGCAGACCTAACAGTAGCTTCCTAATTTGTTTTGTTGTTGTTTTGTTTCATTTGCTGTCAGGAGGCAGGTATGCATCTTCTGTGTGTAAATAAATCATAATGAATAATGATGGCAAGCATTCAAGGAGTGCAGACTACGTGCCAGGCCATATTCTCTCCTCTCCTTAATGCGCTAACTCATTTAATCCTCTTAACAACACCAACTGGAGGATGGGGCTGGTGAGGAAACTAAAGCACAGAGAGGCCAGGCAGCACCCCCGTCTCGCACACACACGGCTCATGTGGCATCGCTTACTGGAAGTGGCCCTCTGACCCATGCAGGCTCATCAGGAAAACATTTACTTTGAGCTGTACTTTGTGCTTTTCCTTTCCAATGATTTAAAACCATAAAGTGGTGTTCTCCTGAGATGGGTCATTAAAAAAGCCATGATGTAGCAGGATGGCTTCATGGAGAGAGCCTGGGTTCCAGTTCCGTTGCCTCCGTAGACAGGCAGAGTGGCCTGCACTAACGCCACCTTGCACGCACCTTGTCTGTTGCCGGCCGAGGTGTCTGCCAGCCTTACAGTTCTACACCAAAGACACTCAATGTCCACTTCTTAGTGGATGAGGCCCCTCCCGGTATCTTCTTATTCGTCCTCATCTGCTTCTCACCACAACTCGGTGAAATAATCAGTGTGGGTATTATTATTCTCATTTCACAGAAAACTCTAATTATTAAAGAAAAATGTAGGAGATTTAAGAGTACCTTTAGGGAACGGAAAAGTTGGATTACCTCTTTAATTTATTTTGAGAATTATCCAAGAATGTTAATCGCAGCTTTTACACAGAAAGAACATTTTTGCTCCTTAAGTCAAAACCAAAGCCAGCACAGTTGGGCCCTGTGTCCCTCCTCAGCTATGGGCAGCCATTTGTCCTTCCTCTAAACTGAAGCTGTTCCTTCTTTGGGTGGAGGAACTGTGAACCCCAGGCTCTGTTGACTCTCCAAAAAGATAAACAGAGTTTTCCCCTGTATAGGAGGGAAGGAATTTGCCAAAAACCATGCCATGAATAGCTAGCTTTATTTCTGAAGGTCTTTCTAACAAAGTTCTGATATTTATAAACTCAAAATAAAACAAGAATTACTAAAACAAAGTTAAGAAACTAGACAATGACTACAGAACACAAGTATTCATACTTTCCTCCAAACTGAAAGAAATACAGTGAAATTTGAGCCCAGACACATCCCCATACATCCAAGGGACCTACAGTAAAACTTGCAGGAACCATTCTAAGCTGTGTTTTTACCACAAACACATGCTAGGGGAGGAGGTATGCAAACAGCCTCTGGGCCCTGCAGGGCCTGGCATTCACCATTCCAGTCATTTCAAGAGTTTACTGGTCACCAGTTGCCCACATCCAGTGAGAGGTTGAGTGGGGGTCACCTGCCAGTCCCCTCAGGGTCGGGACCAGGTAGAGATGGGGTGAAGGAAGGAACAAGCCTTTGCTTAGACTTGCTGCTGCCCGTAAAGCCAGGCGCACAGCGGTGCCATTTTGTTTGCTCTTTTAAAATTTATTTGTTTTGCTTATTTTTTGGAATAATGGCTTTATTATTTTCATGCTCATCATTTAAAAACTCAAGCAACATAGAAAGAGACAAAGAAGACATCAAGAAAATCACTCAGCTCCCACTCCTCGGAAATCATTATCGCTAACGTCACGTGACCTCACTCACGCCTTCTCTGTGAATATCCACAGACAGAAGGAGGGATGTGTAGGCGAAGATAAGTTATAAAGATGCAACCATGCTCTCCATGGCATTTTAATTAAACAAAAATGCTACTGGTAATTTGACCTCACAAGAAGAGAATGAAACTAAACTGACACTGAAGGAACATTTGAGTTTTAGTCAATGTATCTTCATACAGAATACTTAGGTTCCTAAAAAATCTTCCTGCAATCATTATAAAAATTGTTAATAGGTTAGAGAATTTATTATTTCTTAGGACTGTGTCTTAGGTTTAGGCAGCATGGATGGTAAAAGATGAGTCCCCTCACTTTCTCCCACCTCCTGATTTTAGTTTCATTATTATTCTGTCTTGGTCAGGATCTTGAACATTTATAGCTTCTTAGACAATGACAGTCTCAGTTTCTTAATGAGGTGTCCCCCGCACTGCCACCACGCCTGTCATCGCGCACACCTGCCCTGGGCTGGCTGCACCTCCTACTGCCCTGCAGGATGCTGCTGCTTCTGCCAGGGCACCTTGCAGACCCCGCCCTCTCTGCGAGGCTAATGTTTGTTGAATGGATAAAGGAGGGTGCTTTTGGCAAATCAAGGATGTCTTCCAAATAATATTTCTTCATACAAAACTCAAATTTGATTAAGAGTCAGTTTGTTCCTTCAGTAGAACGTAGCATTGCAAGGCACCGCAACATCACCTAGGAACACTCTCGTTTTAGTGACAAGGAAGTAGAAGTCTCAACAGGCTAAGTCACCAGGCAAAGGTGATGGAGATGGGATGTGAATCGAGGGTTTACAGCCAGTGCCTCCGCCTCCTACAAATCCAGAAAAAGCCAAATCAGGCAACTGCATCTTGCTGAACTTGGCCCATCACTGACGTGCTAGCAGAGCTCGGCACTCTGCAGTGAAAACACCCATGACGACACAATTCTTAATGAGGCAGGTGCAGGGCCCAGGCCTTGCAGGCAGGGCCACCTCCAGTGAGCCCTCCACTGGGCTGTGCCCCCAGTGAGTGCCACGGAACCTGTGCACAGTCAGTGGGGGACACAAGCAAGGCACAAGGGAAGCCTGGTCTTCCACGAGGCAAAATTCACCTTGTGGACCATGAAATGGGAAATGCAGGCGGTGGGAAATGAAGGCTCACACTGTTCTTGACTTTAGCCTTATTATAAAGAAGATGAAACAGATGGGCTGTCCCTAGTTAGTGATGGCCATTGGTTCCTCTCCTACATAACCTCATCCCTGACAAGGACCTCCAGGCAGCACAATGAAGCCACGAAGGCCACAGCTGGTAGAGTCTTACAAAACAGCACACAGTAGGGCTGCCATTCCAGATCAGCTCTTTGGCCTCCAGCCTCAGCTTCCTCATCTGTACAGTGGGGGTAATGACCAGCTAACAGCAGCATCCTTGAGAGGATAAACTTTGACTGTGTGAGTAAAACGTTCACTGTGGGGCTGGGATACTGTAGGAACTCAATAATGGCTATGATATTTACAGGCTCTAGGAAGTTGATTCTTAAGAGAATATCAAACATCTCTGATTTGGAGCTCAGGACCAAGAAAATGGTAACGGAGACTGAGAGCAGAAGCAGGAAGCTTACACGTCTTCACATATTGCACGATTGGGGAAGCGACTTAAGGCAGGCGTGTGTCCCTCCCCGGGCACACTGTCGGTGGCTCGCGGCGATGAGAACAGCCCACTGACCAGAGCCTGCAATTGAAAGGCCAGTGATTGTTGGGAGTTATTGCTTTGTATCGTAGCTTGGTCCGGCATGCAGTTAAAAACTCTGATAAAAAAAAAATTCATCTGCTTAAAGACAATGATTAGAATGACTTTATAACGAAGCTCTTTCTGAAGCTTCAAGAGATGACCGGCCCTTCCATTTCAGCCTCCTCTGTCCACTGGCACTTCTCAGAAAGTGGTTTCCCTTCCAATCAGTCCCAGGGGCTATTATCGAGCCGCTCCGGCAGGAGAGGGCAGCAATTTTGAATGTGTATTTCCTTTTTCCTTAGTGCTTCCCTGCTACTCTTAACAGATGCTAAGGGCTGTGTGAAGGCAGCAGAAACCAGGGCGGGTGCAGAGAAAGTGTGGGCCATCACATTCCCTCATCCTCCCAACCATGGGCGATGTATGGAAGCTGCGCTTTGGCCAAGCTAGAGGCCGAGGGCAGGGCCTGAGCCAGGTCAGTAGCCTCCTGTTCTTGGGACCCCACGGAGTTTCTTTGTTGCCAGCTGATGGGGGCAGGGCATGGGCATGGCAAACGGGCCCAGAGAGCGCTTCGTACCCCCACTGAGCTGCACCCTATTAAGTCATCCGGCCTCAGCTGTCTCCTCCTTGAAGGAATGCAAACGCCTCTCCCTGCTCCACCCCTATGCCAGCTTAGGCATTCTATGAAAGCCAAAGGTGGGGGAAGATGAAACCACTTGAAGAACTGTCAAAGCCTGGATCCACTTGCCAAAACGTTTAGAGATTTTCTAGCCCCACCTAGATGAGAGAACCAAAATTACCTTAATCACTTCCGCTACTACTTTTCACAGAGCTTGTTTCTCAAACATCTATGAGACTAAATGAAGACTGTTCAGCTCTCCTCGATAACTGTGTGATAGTTCGCATTGCTTTCCTGAATTCTATTTCTTTTCCTTCATGTATTTTCTCCTTTCCATCCTCTCTGCATCCCCTACTCAAGCAAGACTCAGGTTCTGTGCTCATTCCCTCAGGTGAAGTTAGGGGGCTGGCGAGAGGGCATCAAGAAGACACCCAGTCTGCACCTCTCACTGGCTTTTGCTTTCCAAAATGTTAAGCTCTTTAGATGCTTCCCTACCAGGAGAGAAGGTGAAGGAAGGGGACTCCAGTGTCAGCCAAACATCTGGGTGCAGCGGGTGAGCATGCAGGTCTTCCTCCACTCCCACATGAGAAAGGGAGATGCCTCTGGGCTGGAGGAGGAGGGAGAAGAGATGTGTGGGTCCTGACCAGGTGTCCAGGTCTGCTTTTTCTTAGCATAGCATGAAGAAGCGTCACCACTCTAAAAGGAAGTGTCCACTTTGAGGGTCCGGGTTTGTCAGGAGTGAGGGAGTTTCAGAGACTGGGGCTTCAGTGCTAGAACCAGAAGAGTCCCAGGCAGAGCAGGAGGGCTGGCTACCCTGACACCAGCATGTCCCCACAGACAGGACCATGGGGGCTTACATAAGAGTCCTGCTTTCTGAGCAGGGCCTTGGGAGCCATGATGATGGGAAGACGAACGTCTCAAGGGCCACCTGCCTGGGGACACCTGACAACTCCTATAACCCCATGGGGGGATTATAGTCCCCAAATAACTTTTTATTAATTAAATTTTCTGCCAAGTTAGTGGATGAGAGCTCCTAGTCGTTAGTTAGGTTGGGAGACATGGTGCAGTGTTTCTTACGCATCTGAGTTTGTGGCTGAGATTTACACCCATATGGAAGCCAGTCGAAGGCAAACTCAGGTGCTGGAAGCCCAGGGCATTATCGGATTGTGACTTGCAGGGAACGAGGCAGTGACTGCTGCAGCAAAGTGGCTTTTAGTCCCTAAACCACTATGACTTACACCTCCCTTCTTTGTTCTCCCTTCTTATGAACACGTTCTCTAGACCCTAGCCAATAATCTTCCTTCTCCTGACAAGCCTAATGTTTAGGACAAAGACAGCTGGGGAAGGACAAGGGGAAAATGACCTCACAGCCCGAGCCTTGCCTAGCAGGGTACGAAGGGAGGAGGAGACAGCGTGGGCTTCCGAGGTGGGCAGTGGGACTCCTCTGACAAGTCTGCTCCAGAAGCGGACAGAGAAATGACATGAAGAAACCTACTCTCTATCACAAGGAAGATTAGATTTGGTGTAGGAGCTACTTATGGTTTAATTAATTTCCACACTACATGAATTTTAGAAATGCCAAAACTAATCTAAAATCTTTACATTTCTTAAGCCCTTAAGTGATGAGAACCGCCTCCCCCGCCTGGCCCCCACCGGCCCCCACCCTGGCTGTGATCATGGGTGATGGCACCCACAGCTGACACTAGCCTGTAAAGGGAAGAACACGGGTGGGGGTTGGTCTGCACTGCCACTATCCCACATCAAACACGGATCGTCAGAGCCTGTGTTTTCATGTGTCACCTGCTTTCTTATTTATGAGGTAATTAGAGTTTGCTGACTCCAGAGATAGTTTTCATAGATGGAAGTTAAAAACACAGGCGATCTCCCTCAGCGTGTTTCCAGCGTGCCTAGAGCATGTCATGATGAAAGGTACAAAGAACAACAGGGGCTGTGAAAGGCGCCTTAGAGTTAAGCAAGTGGTGATTCCTCGGATGAGACACCCTCTGAACCAGTGTTGTTAGAGCCAGTTCCAGCTGCCCTTGCTGAGCAGAGACACAACTGCCCTTGACTGCTGAAAACAGGGTGACAAGAAAGAAAAGGAGATGCAGAAAAGAGGCGGCCAAACGGATATGTCACTCAGGGCACGTTTCCTTATCCCTGGGCCGCAGTCATTTTTGTCTCCTGGTCACGGGTTCAGATCCGAGGTCTGGCACTCCCTCACCATCTCGAGGGGCGGCTTGGGCATTATTCTGGACTGGAAGGACCAGGAAAGCCACTCTTAGCAGTCCCACCCGCCCACTACATGTTGGTGCTGGGGTTCTGGATGGGGGCGGGGCAGAAAGAGAAAGGAATACTTGGAGAAGCTCCCTGTGGATGCTGATGTGCCCCTAACTGAGCAGGCAGCATGAACCACCTCAGGAACTCAGCACTGTCCTCGGTGTAGGAAAGAATCAGAGCTTATACACTTGGTGGGTTGATAATAATGATAATAACTCCTCCACCAGGTACGAAACTAAGCTCTGCAAAGATGATCTCTAGTTATTTATAATAATCCTGGGAGATAGGCATTGTTGTTATACCCCATTTGTCTGACACGTGGTAAACTTTCAATATGTGGTGAAAGAACAAATAAAGAACCTAAACCCTCTCCTTCCCCTCACAAAATAAACTAACACGTATGGAGCATGCACTAAGACACCGTGCCATGCTTGTATGTATTAGCTCAGTTAACCGTCTCAACTGCCTGGGATGTAGGTATTAAGAATTCTGCTATACATGTGAGAAAAATGAAGCTAAGAGAGATGACCTGTCCCAGGTCACGCAATAAGTGGGGCAGCTATGATTCAACCCAGACCTACCTGCCTCAAAGTCTGCCTTCTCACTCTATCACACTGCTGGGATATGTGGTCTAAGGCCAAGGAGGGGAAGGAGTGAGGAAGAGGGAGCTCTCATAAGATGTGGACAAATATCTTCTGGCAGAAGAGGAGACTCAGGGGAGAGAAGAGAGGCTGCTTGCAGAAGGGAGCCGAGGGCATGGTGCCATTAATGACCTTCTCAGAAGCCAAATGGTCACCACACTTCTGCCCCTATGAGCATGGGTCTGACTTCCAAGTTGCCCAAGGGATGGGAGAGATATATAGGGTTCTGCGTAAAAGGTAAGCCAGGGCAGCTCATATCAACATACTGTGTCATCTGACATACTTGTCTGTCCCAGTGTCTCAGTGAACCTTGGAGGGCAGGGAAAGAGAAGAACACAGGGTAAAGAAGGATCAGAATGAGCTCTACCCACTGTGCGGCCCTGGTTGAGGTCCTCAAGCCCTCTGGACCCCTGATTCTGCTGTAAGAACAGTAGGGTGCTCCATGGCCTCTCTCAGTGTGGGGCAACCTTGTATTCATATTTCCATGGCCAGGGATCTCTGTCAGGGTAATACGTCTCATTCGTTCCAAGAGGAGGAGGCAGACTTCAGGGACTAAGTTTGGAGGGAGAAGCAGAGCACAGCCCGTCACCAAGAATGCGCCTTCTCAGTTCATCGGTTTACAGGGGGAACCCCGGGCAAGGTCGACCTTGTTGGCTGGGCCTGGGAGAGGGTGGGCTCATCTTTCTCATTCAGGGGTGAAACATTAATAAACTGTTCCTACAATGCATTGTTTCACCCACTGACTAGATATCAAGATATTTTTAATCTTCATCAGCTTGACTCTCATGTCTCATAATTGTTCCAAACTTGGATAAGAAAGAGGGAATGACTTACTGGGTCTCCAAAACCTGAACGCCCAGCTCTGTTGCTTTCCTCCCGCCTAACCTAGAGCAGGCTGCTACTTAACCTCTGTGAACCTAAGTGGCATCAGCTATTAAAAAAAGAAAAAAGATAATAGTAGTATTTCCCTCACAGGATTATTTGTGAGGATGAAGGTAATTAAGACACATAAAGAACTTAGCACAGTGCTTGGCACATGTAAGTGCCCAAAGAGTGGCAGGTATTCTGGTTTAGGAGCTGCACGACTTGGAGAAAGTCAAAGAAATTAAGTCAAAGAAATTAATGCCTACCACTCGGCTGCCTCCCAGCAGGGCTTCCTGATGGGCTGAGGGCCTCTTGCATAATTTATCCTCCCTTCCCTCTAGTGAGATAATTGCCTATTTCACAAATATTAATTGCCTCTTTAACAAGGCAGAATTTCAAGTCAGGAAGGGCTTCAGAGTACAGCCAAAGATGGCCCTGCTCACTGGGCTTTACCCTCCAAAAGGAAAGAGCTCTAAGGCCCACTCGAGGAAGAGGCTTCAGGCCCTCACTCTCCTGAAGCCTGACTCTTGCAAAATGCCCCCAGCAGGTAGGAGCTGGGCTCCAGAGAGGCTGCTCCCAGGAAAGCCACATAAAGCCACAGCCCTAAGTGCAGCAGGTTCTGAGCCAGGCACCAGGATACATGAAGACAGTTAGTTTTCTCCCAGACAGTCTGGGGCCTCTGACAAATCGGTGTCTCAATTCCTTTCTATCTAAAGCTGGGGTAGCACCATTTGCCATGAAACAGCTGGGCTGTGGGGATTACCACTGTCTATAAATGGGCCTTAATGCAAACTATAACATTGACACACATGTGAATTTCTTTTTAAGACATGCACACATGGAGGCATCGCTTTGGGGCTCTCACCATCAGCTGGCTGCCCCAGAATAACTCTACACCAGTCAGTTGGCGTGGCAGGATTCAGAGCCACTGCTGTCATTGAAAGAATGGCTGTCTGGATGCTCTGTGATGAGGCTACCTATACCTATTACGGCATGTCAGTTACCAAAAGAACTGTGTCCTCTTAAGAACCTTCATATCATTGCCGTAATGTAATTAGATTAATTGCACAATATTTGTTACTTTTTTTTCCCTGAGATGCACATGTTGCTCCAGGGAGAGGAGAGGAGTCATTGGAGATGTGCCAGTTGGCTTGGGATGAACCAAAACCTGACATAGAAAAGTCACCGAGTGCTTTTGCTATTGATGGATTGCAAGAAAGAGAACCATTGAAATCGAGCTAAGTGCAAGAAAGGCGCGAGGAGGGAAAGAAGGCTTTGAGATGTTACAAAGTCAAATCTGCCACAAAGGCTTAGAAGACAGAGACCAACATTATGTGCACTGAAAAAAAAAAAGTATTGGCAGGCAGTGTGGGCTGGGGAGGGACTGTGAAGTAGGGAGGAGAGATATGCATGTATTTGCCAAGAAGCAGCAAGCACTGGAGTCGACCAGATTGTCTGGGGCCTTTCTGACCAGTATATTTGTTAGTCAGGAGACAGAAAGCTGCAGCATTTCCGATCAAATGCCAGGAGGCAGTAATCTGTGTATCGACTGACATCATAACTAGATGGATGCCGAAGTGGAGGAGGCTGGCATCTTTAAGCACTGCATTCAGGTAGATCTGAGTCATCTCGTCCTCTCCTCAAATCACTTACTGGGAGACACAGCAGAGATTCACCAGGCACCCAACTACCCTGCATGATGGCCCACAGCAGAAACGAAATGAGAAAGCTGTTGGACATTACTGTGTCCTTCACTGTTGAGAAGAAACAAGGTGACTGGCATTTTATCAGAATCTCGTCCCTGGTTATTTTCTTTATTGACTGTCATCACTCCGTAGCAGCAATATTTGTAGAATCACTATAAGGAGATGCAGACAGATGGCTCTTCACTCACATTCTTGGCCCATTCGCCAAGATTCTGGTGGCTTGAGAGCAAGTCAACCTAAAACCTTGCTCGTTTTTGTGATCCTTGACATGAATAAGAAGTACAGCATGAAAAAAATGATCCCGTCATGTGGACTATGACAGGAAAACACGCACTTCATGTTTTTTTCACTCTGTCTCGTGTCTCACATGTCACTGCTGCAATGTAGTGCCCCAGCTCTCAACCGGGCACCTCAAGAAGGGTCAGAAAGCCACATGAAGACCTCAGTATCATTTAGGCTGATCTCCTTATTCTGCAGAAGCTCAGTAAGGTGGAAAGATTCACCCAAGTTCCACAAAGAAGGCAGAAGCCCACTGCTATCAACTAGCCAGGAGCTGCCTTTACCTAGGAGCTCCTCCCAGGAGACTGGAATGGAAATAGTCCTTCTCAAACCTGTTTGACCTCAGCCCACAGCTCACTTCCTATGCCCATTCCCACTTCTGCTGGAAGAACAAAGGATTGAAGAGGAATGCAATGTTCTATGTGATAAAAAGAAATAAAACGAATTAAACGAGAGCCAGATGAACAACATAAGAAAGATGTTAAGACAAGAATAACTGCACTTGAAGAATACGTCCAACCCAAGGCAACGCTGGTGGTGTACCCAAAACAAAGTGTTCTTTCCCCAGCTGGCAAAATTCACAAGCTTCGCAGTGTTGCCAGGCATCACCATGGCAGCCAGAGGTCTTAACAGAATAATGAATTTGCGTCCTCAGGAAACTAAGTAAAACCAATTTTGGTTCCTAAGTAGTAAGTTGTAGTAACACACTATCTACTTTACTGATTGGCAAATAGCCCTTAGTTGTATGTGAAAATGAAAATCCATGAAATTCTGCCACTTGACTATAAGAATGGAAGAAAGGACATTCTGGAACGTCCAGATCAGTTTGGAACCACCAGGAAGAGTCCTGTGGCCCACCAGTGGGTTTCAAACTCAGAGGAACACTGATCTAAAGCCACCATTAGAGCTGGGACAGAGGTCTGTGTTGTCGATGGGCAGGAGATGTGCACTTAGGGAGACACTTCCACGAGGGACTATGAGTGGACACGTAGGAAATAGGTAGAAGCTGCTGGTGCACTGGCTTGAGAGGCCCACAGGGGAACACCTGTCAGCTCCTGGAAATGCCGGGAGGGATGGGGAGGCTGCAGGATCTTGCCAGACGGTCTCTGAGAACAGCCAGCCTGGCCTCCCAGGAGCTTTGACACTGACTTGCCTGGGAGGAGGGGGTGGGTCCTGACCCCTGACAAACCTTTTCTGGATCTATAATTGCATGATTTATCCTTCACCCCATCAATGTCCCTACACCCTTCCTGTCCTCCTACACAAAAATCTGCCTGTAACAAGCCTTGCTCAACTGCCAGCAAACTGACTTCTCTGGACCCGGGCTTGGACAGGCACTAAAGAGATGCACCCCAGGCAGTGGTTGTGACTCCTTCTCTAGCTATTTAAAAACACATAGTGGTTCAGGGCTTGGATCCCACAAGCAAAACAAATATGAATTCAAATCCTAGTTCTGCCACTATGTGCCCTCTCTAAGCCTCAGTTTCCTTGTCTGTAAATGGAAGACACTATCTCAAAGAGCTGTGTCAAAAATTAACAAATGATATAATGCAGGAAGAGTGCTTAGCATACTACAGGCAACACGGTGAGTGCCAAAAGTCCCCAGCTATTGCTATTGCTGGTAGTAAGCTGGTGACCTCCAGTGGCGCTCGTAGAGCCCAGGTCTGACAATCCAACCTCCTCTAAGAAGCCTCTCCTTACCAAGTCAAAGTACCTCCCCAATTACCAAGACTCCATCTTTCTGAACTTCCACAGCCCTCATTCTGATGCCGGACTGCTAGACGGGGTGGGAGTCCAAAGAGGGACCCCGATCCCGGAGCTCTGGTGCCAAGGTCTTGTCATATACCACAAGAAAGAATTGAAGGACACGACAGACAGCAAGCAGGAAAGCTCAAGTTTTATTAAAGCAAAAGTACACACTTAAAAAGTGTAGGTAGCACAGAGAGTTTGCCCCAAGCTGTCTAAATTACAGGTTTTTGTTTACTTAGGGGTGGGCGATGTCCCAGGGCTACCAGCCTGCCTCCCGCTCTTGGCTTGTTTCTCAAGCCACCTGGAGGGGAGGAGGCAGCCCGAGGTTATCTATCTTGTCTCTTGGCCTTGGCTTGTTTCTCATGCTGGAGTCTCACACTTGAAATCAAAATAGAGAACTGAGTAAGAGACCAAGGAACAATTCCAGATCGCATTCTGGAGGGGCCGAGAAACTTCCCTATGCTAACTATCCGTCCTCAGTACCAACACTTAAACACAAACCTCTGCCTCAGGCTGTTCCCCTAGCCCCCAGATGAGTTCGTCAGCTCCTCAAAGGCCTGGCTTTGCTTTATATTAACTCTGTTTCACCACAGTCCCCTCCTTCATTATGCCTGAGTTCAAATGGATCAAATACACTGCAGCAGTCCCAATTTTTTTGGCACTGGAGACGTGCTTTGATGAAAATCTAACGCCTGATAATCTGAGGCGGTGATGCTAGCACTGAGGAGCAGCTGCAAATAGAGATGAAGCTTTTCTTGCTGGTTTGCCACTCACCTCCTGCTGTGTGACCCGCTTCCTAACAGGCCATGGACCAGTACTGGGGTTGGGGACCCCAGAAATACAGCATAAATAGACTAATGGTTGCTGGATTAATAAATGTGTGAGGTATACACATATAATTTTTTCAAGGATACACACATCTGGTATTTATGATGCAGACAAGTAATAAGAAATGATGGGATTGTGGGGTTGCATCCCTTATTCTTCAAGTGAATTACTGAAGAGCCTTAGGCTGGGTGTTTACAAAATGTAGCAACTGCCACCTGCCTCCCACCTACGACTAGTGAAGACAAATTAGGCTTTTAAGCAGCGATGATAAAACACAACCAGCTCCTTGATGGTAAGTCAAGAAGAGCATCTGGGTTCTGATGGTAACAAATGGATCTCACTCTCTTTTAGCATTTCCCATCTCCCACTGCACAAAACAAGGAAAATTAAATAGGCCTCAGCTCTTTGTAAATCTGATTTCCAGAGAAATCTTCCCCAAGTAACTCACTCTAGTGCCAGGAAGTTTTTCAAAAGGCTAATCTAAATTCCTTCTTTCACTTTCCTTTGTCCACTGCCAAATAAGGTCAACAATAGCTCTGACCACCATTATACAATAATTATCTTTATTCTTAAAAATCTTTATTTCATTCTATTTTCCAGCAGTTGATTTAAACTAGAGGTGACCTTTCTCTTCTCATCAATTCATCAATTCTTTTTCCATTCTTCCTCCTCTGCTTTCTCAATGTCTTAAACCTTAGGTCTCCCGGCAGTGCCCACATCAGCTGTAGGACTCACCTCAAGTTAAAGATGTTCTGACAGCTGGTTTAAGTTGCTGACCTCGAAAAGGAATATACCTATCAAGAAGGATTCCTTGTGGTTACACTGGGCCCAGATTCATAACCAGAGTCTAGCAGCCTTTGTTTATAGGGGGGCCTCTCACACATGCTGCATTTCAGGGAAAAGACAGAGACTGGGCTGCCAAGCCTCCTGTACTGCTTGCCTGCAGTCTGAGCTGACCATTATAAAGGGGTTACTAGAATCCTATTTTGACCAATGAGCTGAAACTTGCCCCATCCAATCAGAGCTGCACAGCTATATCTTCATTTGCATCTTTACTGACCAATCAGGACAGAGCAATTTGGACCAATCAAACTGTGAAGGACAGAGGAAGATGGTGGACTAGGTAAAAGCAGGGTTCGTCTCCTCCCAGGTCTGCATTGAAATTACAACCAAATTATAAAATAATCAACGTGGAGAATCACCTGAAGTCCAGCTGATCGTAACATGTATGTTTGATAATGTAAAGGAGCCATATCAAAGCCGGTAGGAGTGGCAAGGTTTCGAATAGGGCTGGATCCACATCGTGGTGGTGGAGGATCACTGGGAGGGAGGGTGAGGCTACAGAGGTTATCCTGAAGGAGAGGGGGATCCTGGTCTCATTTGCAGGCTCCCCAGCCCAGAGTCCTAGCCCAGGGAAGAGGAGATTCCAATAACTCTGACTGTAAAAACCAGAGGGGATTCTGGCCATCTGGGTGAGACAGAAGGAAACTGAAACCCTAGAACGCCCCTTTAAAGGACCCGCACACAGGCTTTCTGACCTGCACTCACTCACCTGGGACACTGACAGTGGGTCAGAGGCTCGTGCAGGATTCATACGGTGAAAGTCTGCATTACCTGATGCCAGAACGAGGGCTGGAAGGACAGCCACCATTGTGCCTTAATCCGGCCCCCCTACTAGGCAATATACAGACCATGTCAGCTGGACTGTGCAGACCTCACCACCCCCACACACACAGGGCCATTAGGAAGTGCTGGTGAGGGGATCAGGCCACCCCCACCCCACCCAGCCCAACCTGCAGGTTCGGGGCTTTTGTTGCTGGATGACAGCTAGGCCCTAGGACAATTCAGAACCAAGTATTCACATCTGTTGGCCAGAGCCGTGAGACATATTTCTGAGATAGTTTCAGGTGGATCACTGCTGCCAACACGAACTTGGGCAGATCTCAGGGATCCATGGGCCAGTCCCAGACAGCAGCTGGTCTTGCTGTGATCTGGGACTTCTGCTGGAACATGGAACAGTTACCAACGTTGTAGCAAGACTGAGGCTTTATCAATCCAACTGCCATTGTCTCCTTGAGACCCTGACCCACCCTACCCACAAATTGCCCCATGCAGCCCATTGACAGTGAACTGTCACAGCCCTACCCTGCCCAGCACACTCTCATCCCTGTCCTCCCAATCCACACAGACAACAAACTTTGGCTAGCACAGGGCGGACACTGCATGGAAATCAGTTATAGGCAGATCTCTGCTGCCTGCAAGAGTTGCAATATTGCGTCTGGGGAGCGCAGGGGTCTGTGGGACCACCCCAGACGGAGCTGGTCTCACTGATCTATGACTATAGCGGGAACACCCAGGCACAGAAGTTGCAGCAAAACTGAGGCTATATTGGCTGGATGGACCTTCTCTGCCTGAGATCCTGCTTCACCCAAGCCTACAGAGTGCCTGCAGCCCACTGACAGACAGCCTCCCCTGCCCTGCTTGGCTCTGGGGTTGTGCATTCTGCACAGGCAACAGTTGGAAGTATCACATTATACTACAAGGCTACAGTAATAAAAACAGTGTGGTACTTGCATAAAAACAGATACATTGATCCATGGAACAGAATAGAGAGCCCGGAAATATATCCATGCCTATATGCTTACTTAATATATGACAAAGCAGGTAAGAATATACCATGGGGTAAAGACAGTCTCTTCAATAAATGATGCTGGGAAAATTGGACAGATACATGCAAAAAAAGAGGAAAAGAAAAGGAAAAAGAAAGAAACTGGACCACCTTCTTACACTATATACAAGAACAGACTCAAAATGGATTAAACTTAAATTTAAGACTCGAAACCATAAAACTTCTAGAAGAAAACACAGGCAGTAAACTCTCTGATATTACTCACAGTAATTTCTTTTCAGATATATCTCCCCTGGCAAGGGAAACAAAAGAAAAAAATAAACAAGTGGGACCACATCAAACTAAAAAGTTTTGTACAGCAAAGGAAACCATAAACAAAACAAAAAGACAACCAACTGATTTAGAGAAGATATTCGCTAATGACACGTCTGATAAGAGGGTAATATCAAAAATATATAAAGAAATCATATAACTCAATAACAAAAAAAAAAACAAGAAATACAATTAAAAAATGAGCAGAAGACCTGAACAGATACTTCTCCAAAGAGGAAACAGAGATGGCCAATAGACATATGAAAAGATGCTCAAGGTCACTAATCAGAGAAATGCAAATTAAAACCATAATGAGATATTACCCGACACCTGTCAGAATGGCTATCATCAATAAATCAAAAAACAAGTGTTGGTGAGGATATGGAGAAAAGGAAACACTTATACACTGTTGGTGGGATTGCAAATTGGAACAGCTGCTATTGAAAACAGTCTAGAGGTTTCTCAAAAAATTAAATGGATATACCTTTTGACTCAGCAGTTGCACTTCCAGATATTTATCCAAAGACAACCAAAACAATAATTCGTAAAGATTTATGTACCCCAGTATACATAGCAGCATAATTTACAATAGCCAAGATATGGAAGCAACTTAAATGCCCATCAATAGATGATTGGATATAGAAATTATGATTCATATATACAATGGAATATTACTCAGCCATTAAAAAAATGAAATCCTACCATTGCAATGGATGGACCTAGAGGTTATGCTGAGTGAAATAAGTCAGACAGAGAAAGATAACAACCATATGATATTACTTATATGAAGAATCTAAGAAACAAAAAGAACAAACTAATCAAAAACAGACTCACAAATACAGTGGACAATTTAGTGACAGACAGAGGGGAGGAAGGGGCTTAAAGGGCTTGCAGAATAGGGTGAAGGGTTAAAGAAGTACGAATTAGTAGTTGCTAGATGGTCACAGGGATGGGGAGCACGGCATAGGGAATGCAGTTAGCACTAATATATTGGCTAGGTGGAGAGCCGGAGGAGAGGAAGAGTAATTAGGGGGATCATTTTATAAACTGTATAAATGTCTAACCAATGTACTGTAAACTTGAAACTAATTTAAATAAATAAATAAATTTTTTAAAAAGCTGTGCAAATTTGGGTCCTTCATTTGCAAAAAATGGGCCCATTAGAGACCAGGGTGGGCACTTTCTCTATATAGCTAGCCTCCCCTTTGTCTTGGGGGAACATACTTTCAGTTTCCTCCAGAGGCTGTGTTTCCCACTTTGCAAAATGTTCACCTGAATAAAGTCTCTCCTTTTACTGCATCCCAGATTGGGGACTCCTGTTGGCAATGAATTGATGGCAGACATCTTTTGGTCAACAAGGTCAAAGCCTAATGCACCAATATCATGATCAGAATCCAAAGGACCAATCCCTGTTTGCAACACTGATTCACTGTGAGCTGGATCAAGGCTAACTGAGCCTTTTTGTGATTTAGGGACAATCACTCCCATTGTACATCTGCAAGGATTCCTCACCTTCATAATGTAATTATAGTGTGGTTAATACTAAGCTATTTGTGATCTTGGAAACATTTTGAACTCTGAAGGAAAAAGTACTGGGTTCACACAAGGTGATGAGATTTCAGAAGGCAGAAAATACGTCCCTCAGGATAACAAGGCAGAGAGAATAAACATGACCATGGTCTGAGACAGTGGTTTTCAAATGTGTTTTAGCAGCAGAGTCCTGACTTTGAATAAAACTTTCAGTGGAATCCCACCCTGAACCTGATCAAAGCAGAGCTGCTCTGCTGAGAAGCCAGGACAGGGTGGTGGTGGTATGGGGCCAGAGCCCACCCTTCCTCCTCCCCACTCATCTCCCCCTACTCCTGAAGCGGTGGTCTCTGCAGCAGCATCCGCGAGGAACCCTTAGGCTCCCATGGGACAGTTTGAAATCTTTGAGTGAAAGAGGGTGTGGCAAGAACCTCAAGTTACATGAATAAAGCGAGAAGGGATGGCAACTCAATGTCCAGGCCCTGTGAGACCATGTGGGCAACATATTTGTCTATCGATGGTCCCATTGCTTTTGTCTTTCTGGTCTATCTATATTTTTCTTAGCCTTGATTTTCATGTATATTTATTTTATCATAGTACACTTTGTAATGCATCTCAAAATCTTTGCGGAATAAATTGGTGTCTGGATATGTGCACATGGTTCTAGGAGGAGAGAGAGGCTGGCATATTACACCATGACAAGACAGTCACAGGGTCTGGCTTCACTTGCTATATGACCTGCCATTCCAAAAGGTGGTCTTTTGCTGTGTTTCATACATGCTGGTTTAAAGCAGTCCAAATAAAAAATAAACACATTCCAAAATGCAATCCAAGATTCTTAAGAGAAGCCTCAAAGATAGAGTTTTACTATAGGAACACTATACTTTCTGAACAATGAAAGGTATTCTTTTTTAAAAAATAAATTTATTTATTTAAATTAGTTTCCAGTATACAGTACATTGGTTAGACGTCTATAATGTTCATAAAATGATCCCCTCAATTGCTCCCTCTCTCCCCTGGCCCTCTACTTCTTAATACCATTTATAAGACATGAAACATGGATGGTCCACTTAGTCCCTTCTACTGGTACATATATTAGGAAGAGAGGCAGTAAGAAGTACTTTTCTAAGTGAGATTTCTGTGGACATTTAAACTTACCTGCTAACTTACGAAAATATTGCTCTGCATAAATTTGATTAAGGGCTATTAAAATCTCCTAAATTATCTATAGAAACATAAAATATATATTTAAATTTCCATCAACTTGAAAGACTCAGGAGAGAAAAAAATTGAAATTCAAACAATCACAGTATGTAATTTTTCTGACTTTTAAAGGAATATTTATAGCTTGAATGCGAAAGTCTGGTGAAATATATAAAAATTAGGGAGGTGATTCTTTTCCTATTTCAGGAAAATTATAGTTCTTGGAGAAGACATAGAAAATAAGCTCTCAGTTGATATACTATATTCATTATGCTGGGGTTTCTAAAGCCTCCTCTCCTTTTTATTTCTGAAAAGAGACATTTCTTTCAAAATTTGAAGAATGGCTTTAATGACCTAAGGTTCTAATGTAAGGATCTGCAAACTCTAGACCAGGAACCAGATCCAGCAGACAGCCTGCTTTCCTCTGGCTGGAACTAAGAATAATTTTCAAATTTTTAAAAATGGTTGAAAAAAATCAAAAGAAAATTTCTCAACACATGAAAATTATATGAAATTCAAATTTCAGTGTCCATTAATAAAGTTTTATTGGAACAGTCACACCCATTCATTTATATATAGGTGCCATCCTACTACCATGGCAGAGTTGAGTAGTTTTGATCAAGACTGCATGTCCCCCAAACCTAAAATATTTACACAGTCTGGCCTTTTCCAGAAAAAAAGTTTGCCAGTCTCTGACGTAAGAGACAGAGTCCACCCACAGCCACTCTGTGTGCCTCTGGGGCACATGGGAGGAGTTTTACCTGGTTGACATGGTGCAGGCATTTGTCAAGACAGCAGAAACAGCAGAAGCAGCATCTGAACACGCACCTCGACCATGCACTCTGCTGCTGGGATTAGGTTCAGAACCAAAGGAACAGAGTCAGAAACAGCACAGGACAGAAGGTAACCAGGAGTTTCAGTCAACACATACTGTTTCTACCTGGAAATGTTTACACCTGAGGAAGCACTATAGCAATGCTCATTCAGTATGGGAGAAATTCTTCTGTTCACATGCTGCCACTACTAATTATTATTATCATTACGGATGAGCGAAATTCCTCTCTTGTGGGCTTACCTCTTGTGTGTTGACCTCAGGAGAAAGGGAAATGGGTTAGTCCATATTTACTGTGAAGGTGACAACCAGGCCTTTTGGTTCTAGTAAAAAAAAATTTCTCTTCCCTCATCTCCCCTTCAATGTCTTCAACTATAAACTCTGCTTTTTCAAACCAGTATATATTCATGAAAAATTCACATCCCAAAGAAAATAAAACAACTAATGCTTTGTAGATACTAGCTATATGACCATGTTAAAAAAGAATCAAGTGTAACTTTTTTGGAAATAAATCCTATAGTGAGACTTTCAGGGCTAAATTTTAAGGGATAAATCAGTCCTTTGAAATATAACTTGGACTTGTGTATAACCTAAGAGTGAATAAAGAAACTCTTAGAGGAGGGGTGACTGAAAGTGTCCTACCCACGGCTCAGAGTTAAAAAAAAAAAAAAAACCCAGAAAACAATCTTCAAATAGTCCTCTATGAGGACCCCAGGAAAACTCACGTGGACATTTTCTTGTCCCAGTGTTAATTCAATCGGATGAAACTTGATCTGGATACTTTTCAGCCTGGTCATGGCTGTGAATGTGCCATTTAACATAGGAAAGATCGCACGGTGGCTATGTGAAATGTTTAAACTGCAGACACAGTACTGGGCCGTACTGCTGAGGGAGACCATTTCTTTTTAACCTAAGAAAGGACACATTTCTCCAACAGTGAACTCGCTAAAAAGAAGTTTGGTCCCTTACTCTTCGTGGGATCTGGGGAGTAATAAATAACCTTTTAGACCTCTTCCAGAGAGACTAAAACACCGACTTCTCTTTTAGATTTATGGCTGTTTTCCCAGAGTTTAAGATATCGAGCTCAGGGAGGGATGGCAAGGTCCTCTATTGCTCATTAATTTATGATTATCTATTACTAACGCCTATGCATATCTATATGTCTCTCTATGTATCTATACATACACATGTGCACACACGCATGCGCTTGAATGCGCGCGCGCACGCGCGCGCGCGCGCACACACACACTCAGAATAGCTTTCTTCATAATGTGTCACTTTGGCACGTGAATTATTTGGAGCTGAAGACAATCAGGACCCCGTAGGCTCGCAAGAAACATTTACCTCTACCTTAAAGAGTTTAAATTATTTGGGGCCTTGCCCATAGCAAGAGTTATTGCCAGAAATACTATTTTATAGCCTATCTGTAGGGAGAAACAAACTTCTAATTACTGAACACCTGCCTTTCTTATTGTTCTGTGAATTGTCCTCCTTCCCTCTGAAGCCCCAAGGTGCCTCACTCCATCCTTCATTCAGAATGTCATATATTCCCTCATTTTCCCTTTCTGTCTCTGACTCTCTCATGTATCTGGGGTTTTCGTACATATGTATGTAATTAAATTTGGTCATTTTCTTTTATTAATCTGTCTTATGTCTGTTTTAATTATTAAATAAGCCTGAAGAACTTAGGAGGGAAAAATATATAAATATTATAAACAGCTGTTTTGTTCTTCAAGAAATCCTTCTCCAAGTTTCCTAAAATTGAAGGATCAATTTCAAAATGCAGGAGCCAGAGTGGCTAGACTTGGCCTGGATGTGGAAATGCCTCTTTGAGTTACCAAAATGTATATGTTTTCTTATTCCATGAAATCCAGCCCTGAAAGGGATAAATTTCGACTAATTTATCTCTGAAATTTAGCCCTAAAATTCTCACTATAGAATTTATTTTTGAAAAAGTTAAACTTGATTCTTTTTTTATGTGGACACACAACTAGTATCTATAACGACATCTTATAAATACAAAAAGCACTGTACGATCAAAGTAAGTGCTTCAAGTGCACTTCAAGATAAGAAAGCTGTATTACTTTATGTGAAATTCAATCGACTGTTCCTATTTGATAAACTAATCTCAAAACTTGATTATGGACTTAAAAATATCAGCAATTCAGATGTCTGCTTAAAAGAGCTCATAAAAACAACTCTAAAATATAATAAAGAATCCATGGGTAAAATTTCCCCAATTTACCAAGCACGCATACCTATACCCTAAAGGTGGGAGTCAGGTAAGTTTGCGAAACTCTGACCAAGTCACTGAGGCTGAGGTGGGGACTGGGGAGAGACTGGAGTTATGTGAGAACAGAGAAGTTGGGAAAAGTCCAACTCTCCCTTGTTTGGTGGGCCAAAAACACCATGAGAACAGCTGTTTTCCTGCTGTGTTGGTTTCCACTGGCATTCATAACCAAATGTGCATGGAAATAAAAACCAGGGAGGAGAAAAACCCCAGGCACAAAAGCCCTACAGTTTTCTGCCTTTTGAGCTGAGATTTAGGTCATCTTGCCCATTGATGTCTCACTGTTAAGAGGGAAGGCAGGCAGGCCTGCCCGCCCGCTCGCCCTCCTTCCCTCCCTCCCTCCCTCCTTTTCTTTCTCTCTTTCTCTTTCTTTCTCTTTCTCTCTTTCTCTCTTTCTTTGTCTCTCTCTCTCTCTCTCTCTCTCTCTCTCTCTCAAACACACACACACACACACACACACACACACACACACACAATGCTTCCCATGGCACCCTCTAGGAAATATAAAAGGCAGGGAATATTTTAGCATTAAAACATAAGCAAATGTTATTATAATAGAGTATTTTCTTACTTTCTTTTTTTTTAAAGCATCTGAATGTCCACAAATACTTTTTAAATTTCCTCTGAAGAATTCCTCTCATTTGTTCAGCATTTAGCAAAGAAGGAAGCCACCTAGCTCAGAACTTCCTCCTCCCCACCCCACCCTCACCTCCAAGTGGGTGGAAAACCCAACACAAAACCATAAATAAAACACGAAAAGTTTGCTGGAGGTAGGAATGGGGTGGGAACATGGGACCTGAAGAACACTGGAGCCTTCCAAATGGCCACTGTCATGGCTCACATTCCTGTCCTGGGGCCTGCTGTAGTTTTCCAGTGATTAACTCCACAGTAAGGTACTGGCTTACCTTGTCTTTCAGAGTGTTGTAAACGTACATGAGCACAGTTCTTGGAATCCTCACCATGGTGATTAAAAATGATCCTTTTATGACTGTTCCTTGATGGTAGCAGAAAAGAATGGCGAGAGACGAAAGGATTGGGTGATCAGGAGGGTCATTTTCATTTCTGAGATTAGGAAAAAAAGACAGAATTAAAAAAAAAAACTATTTAAAAAGAAACACAAAACTTCTCTTTGGTTCAAATCAATAAAGGTACTAACAATTTACAAAGCATTGATGCAGTAAGCATTTGGCAAATTTTTTATACTCCTTGGTAGCTAAGGTTAAATTATTTCTTGGACTAACAACAAGTGTTGGCAAGGATGCAGAGAAAAGGGAACCCTTGTGTACCGTTGGTGGGATTGCAAATCGGTGCAGCCACCGTAGAAAACAGGAGGTTCCTCAAAAAATTAAAACTAGAACTACCATATGATCTAGTAATTTCACTTCTGAGTACTTATACGAGGAAATCCAAAATAATAATTCGAAAAGATCTATGCACCCCTATGTTCACTGTAGCATTATTCGTAATAGTCAACATATGGAAGCAACCTATGTGTCTATTCAATAGATGAATGGATAAAGAAGTTGTGGTACATATATACAATAAGATATTATTCAGCAATAAAAAAAAGAATAAAATCTTACCATTTGTGACAATATGGATAGACTGGGAAGGTATTAAGCTAAGTGAGATAAGTCGGACAGAGATAGACAAATATCATATGATTGCACTTAGCAAAGTACGATCATATGGTATTTGTGGAGTCTAAACAACAAAATAAACAAACAAACACAACAGAGAAAAACTCAGAAATTCAGGGAACATGATGATAGTTGCCAGATGGGAGAAGGGTTGTAGGGAGGGGTGGAAAAGGTGAAGGGATTAAGAAGCACAAATTGGAAATTATGAAATAATCATGGGGATGTGAAGCACAGCACAAGGAATATAGTCAATAATATTGTATGGCTAGGTATGGTGTCAGGTGGGTGCTAGACTAGTCAGGGGGATCACTTCATAAATTATAAAAATATCTAACCAATATGCTGTACACCCGAAATTAATATAAAATAACATTGAATGTCAACTGTAATTGAAAAATCAAAAAAGAGGGAGAAAGGTGAAGAGGAATAAAAGGTTTAAATCTCTAGGTATAAAAGAAATAAGTCAGGGGATGTGGTATACAATGTAGAGAATATAGTCAATAATATTGTGATAGCTTTGTCAGATGGTTGCTGGGCTTATCATGGTGGTCACTGCTTTAGGTATATAAATGTTGAATAACTATGGTGTATACCTGAAACTAATATAATAGTATATATTAGTATATATATATTTAATAACAATCTTTAAAAAATTATTTCTTGGACTAAGTTAATTCCTTCTGGTGGCACTCAGTGCTACAAATAAACATAGAACAGGAAATAAAACCCTGATGAGTTAAAATAAACCAGGTTCTCTCTTTACAACACCTACCTCTTCCACCAATTCTTTAAGTTGCCTATTAATCTCATTTTCATTTTCAGAAGTTTAATTATATAACAACCTACAAGGTTTAATTCAAGCGCTAGCATACGTAAACATTGCCAGCTTGGCTTGGTGATTAAAATCACCATGAAATCACATGACTAGGATTGCAGCCATAGAGGTAACAGTGAGTTTCAGCTGAAAGCGAAGGGACAGGAAGTTCTGGCTTCAGGACAGCTCTAGGCTCCTAGAATCCAGCTGATTTCTACTCTGCTCTTTAAAGGTCACCTCAGTGTGAATCATTTACAGGACTTGTCATGACATAGCTCCCAAGAATGCAAAATTCAGTTTCACAGGAAGGGAAAGAAGTGAAAAAGAAAAGGGCACAGCCTTCTCCCTACACCGAACCTGGAGGCTAGAACAAAGGAGGAAGGATTGAGACAACGCCTCCCCTGACCCTCCGAATTCCACTGATGCCTGTTCTAGAAAACGAGGCCTTTTCTGAGAAGCTACTTCTCTGATTCCAAGAGAAGCTTGGTTTCTTCAAAATGGATTATTCTGCAACTTGGTCTGGTTGCTAATAACTCACCATGAATTAAGGTTTTGACAACAGCCTAGGTTTTGAGGGAGGAAAAGGAATGCAGCCAGAAATGTTTCCAGAGCTGGCAATGACTGTATTTTGCTGTTAAATCATCCAGGAAGGAAAAGAGAGCATGAAAGTAAGATCGGGAGCAGAATAACTGCAATCTATTTGTCCCACAAAAAGGGCAACGTGTGTTTCAACTCAGTATTATTGAAAATAGGAAATGCCAGGGAAGCTATTGCTGATATGAATTCATTTTGATCTGATAAACTAGAAGAATAGTACAGGCCAGGAAAATATGACACATTTTTTCTCTTTCCTCATTTTTTTAAGAGGAAAAATGTTTACTTTTCCATTTAGGAGACTTATGTGTCTAAGAACTTATTATGGTGCTCAAGAGGAGATGCAAGGAGAAGAGGACAACGCCTGCTCTCAGTCTGGTAGGGAAACAATCGATTCGTGGGCCACTGTGAATGGGGGCCTTCGGGGTTGGTCCTCCAGGTATTGAAGTTTGGGGTCAGGCATCAGCTTTCTGAGATTTGCTAGGAGGAGCTTAACCATTTCAGGCAGAGGAGTTTCTACACCGCCTTGTCGGCCCTAGGCCGTAACGCATCCGGCTGATGTCTCCAGGCTCTCTGCAGCTGGCTTGGAAGGAGAGTTCAGAAACTGGGTTATCACATGACAAGAGAGACAGTTTAAAAAGAAGGCCCTTTAAACCCAGGCCAGCTCACAGAGCCAGGAGTCACTTAATACCTGCCCTGAAAAGTAAGTGGAGTGTCTCTGAGGCCCCCACCTTCTCTTCTTAGACCCTCTTCCTGTTCCAAGGTAACATCATCCTGCCACCCATCCCCTGCTGTGTATACATCTAGTGTCTTTCTCTAAGCTTCTCTCACAACCAGCAAAACCTGACTTCAGGAAGAGGATCTGATTATACCTGGTGGGGCCTAAAATAATACTCTGGACTTAACCATAATTTAACCAACTTAAAATTATCTCTAAACTTAACTGTATTTTGGGACTTGGCTTATGGGACGACAGTACAGTGTTAGGCATACTGGGAGACTCAGTGATGAACTGATATCGAGACTGGGGCCTCCAGGCAGGCCTATGCATCTGTCTCCTGGGAGTACTGAGTGTTGAGCACTTTCCACCCCATTCCCTTGGTGGTGGTGGCAGTAAGGAAGGCCCAGGCAGTGTGAGACAGGAGGTGACTCGGGATGTCCCCACGAGCCCAGCATCCTCCTCCTTTTAAACCTAAAGCTACCCTGAGTGCTCCGTGAAATGGAGCCAGGGCCCCAGGACACAGCATCGACTCAAGTGGCTGGCCTAAGGGCTTCACGATCCCATCCATCCTAGTCCTGGGACACCTTTAAGTTACGGTACGTTAAGTGCTGTTTTGCAACTACTAATCCCCTAAACAACAAGCATAAAGCCAAGCAAGGAACTTCAGGGTCCTAGAAGCAAGTTTTAGCTCTAGTGAGATCCAACCTAGTGCTAAGAACTCTCTGAACAATATGGACAATTAATTTTGTGCTGAGGCCCCTAGACAAGGACCGGGCTGTAGTGGATGGGTGGCCTCTAATGTGAATCGGGTCTTGAGTGAAGGGGCACTGTGTGTTCCCCACAGAGACTGTCATTTCCTGATATTTCTTTCAGCAAAATCACTGCAAGATAGGGTTGGAAGAATTATGATGAAGTTGTAAGGTTCATCTTTCCAGTCCTACGGAAAATGGAAACTGTCTTCATTCTTCATGCTGAACGAGATTCTTTAGCTGTCCTCGGAAACTCTCATCAGGAGGAGGAAATGCATTTGTCTCCTACCTACTTTCCTTAGGCTCAGCTACAAACCTACTTCCTCACTTCTCCTTCAGCAAATCCACAGCACATGGAAATCATCTTTGTATATTTGAAAATGAAAATGCAATCATGCCTTCTCCAAGTCAAATGCTTCTAATTTCTTCCTGTCACATCCTGAGCCACATCTTTATGGTTCCCAGTTGACCCCTCTTCAACCAAATGATTGTAAAAGGGAAATTTTACAGGTGGATAGGTAAACATTGTGCTTGCGTCTTCTCATGACATTAAAATTACAACTACATTATAGGACAATCAGCCTGGAGAACAATCTGAAGACTAGCTGAACAGAAGTCCTATAATAAAGGACATAAAGAAATTATCTTGAGACTGATAGGAGGGGCAGAGATGCGAAATGGACCGGTCCCAAACCCTAGTGTGGTGGTCAAAGATCAGGAGGGATGTCTCGGCAGCAGAGGTCACCCCTGAAGAGTAAAGGGTCCCAGCCCCACACCAGGCTCCCCAGCCCGAAGTACCAGTCCCTGGAAGAGGAGCCCCTCTTCATCTGACTGTGAAAACTAGCAGAGGTTCCATTCATCCATGTGTCCTCTTAAAGGGCCAGTGCAGAGACTCTCACTCCCAGGCACTCACCCTGGGCTCCAGCAGAGGAACAGCAACTTGGGAGGTGCCAGAGACATACAGAGAGAGACTGAGTCTACTGGCTTCAGGATGAGGGCTGGAGGAACAGCCATCATGGTCCCTGTATTGAGTCCTCCCCTCTCACGGCCAAATCTGAACTTTTCATTGGCCTGCTGGCTCCAGTGGGGTGATTTTCTGAGACCCTGCCCTACCAAACATGAGCCTGCTGGAGGCTTTTTCAGGGTTGGCCCACAGAGTAGGCTCACCAGCTGGGGTAGGCCCACGCTGCTGATCTCCTTGGACATCTCTCAGGGACCCATGAGCCCCAGGTGGATAGCAGTTGGCCTTGGTGTGCCCTGAGCCTTTGATGAATGAACCTGAAATTGCATTAAACTGGTAAACACCACTTGCACCACCCTAGTGACTCCCTGAAATCCCACCTCATCCAACTCGAGAACCACCCAAAGTTCTTTCAGCAGCTGAGATTGGCAGATGGTAGCAGGCTTCGAGATGCCCTAGGCCTCTTGCTGAGCTGCCCCAGGCCAAGTACTGGTGGCGGCCAGCCCTGGTTCACGGCATGGCCTATCCACCATGCCTCCAGGTCCCGCGCAGGCAGTGACCAACCACAGATCGCTTTGTGGTTCCTACCAGGTAGCCTTGAGCCAGTCACAGGCAGCAACTGACCTTGGCCTGCATGGGAGCCCCTTGCAAGAGGCCCCAAAACAAATATAGCCAGTTGCCGGCTACACACCACAACAGAGCATCACTCAATTAGCCATACAAGCAGCATTCCCAAAGGGTGGTCCGGCAGACACCAGATCCCACTGTGGCAAATCCCACTCTGTGGGGTCAGCCCCTGCACAGCAGCTCATATGCTGTGGTCACAGTCAGTCCTCATAGTCAATCATTGGAAAATGCAAATTAAAGCCATAATAAGGTATCACCTCACACCTGTCAGGAAGGCCATCATCAATAAGTCAACAAACAAACAAGTGTTGGTGAAAATGTGGAGAAAAGAGAACCCTCATGCATGTTTGGTGATATTGCAAATTGATGTGGCCGCTGTGGAAAGCAGTGTGGAAGTTCTTTGGAAAATTAAAAATAGAGCTGCCTTATGACCCAGCAATTCCACTTGTGGGTATTTATTTGAAGAAATCTAAAGCACTAAATGAAAAAAGATATATGTACACCTAGGTTCACTGCAGCATAATTTACAATAGCCAAGTTATGGAAGCAACCTAAGTGCCCATCAATAGATGCCTGGATAAAGGAGATGTACCTATACACAGTGGAGTTTTGCTTGGCCATAAAAAAGAATGAAATCTTGCCATTTGCAACAACATGTATGAACCTGAAAGGTATTATGCTGAGTGAAATGTCAGAAAAAGACAAATATCATATGATCTCACTTATATGTGGAATCTAAAGAACAAAATAAATGAACAAACAAAACAGAAACAGACTCATGGAGAGAACGAACTGATGGTTACCAGATGGGAGGGGGTTGGGATTTGGTTGAAAAAGGTGAAAGGATTAAGAAATACAAACTGGTAGTTATGAAATAGTAAAGGGGATGGGAATACAACACAGGGAATATAGTCAATAATATTTTGTCTGGTGTTGAGTGGATACTTGACTAATTGTGGGGATCACATCTTAAATTATATAAATATCTAAACACTATGCTATATACTTGAAACTAATATAAAATAATATTAAATGTCAACTGTAATTGAAAATAAATAAATAAATAATATTTGGGGAAAAATTTTAACCTTGAGATAAAGAAAAACCTTGGGGTTTCAAAATTAGTACAAAATAAAAAAAGAAAGCAGAAGTCTTTAATGAATGAAACAATAATGCTAAAAATAAATGAACTCGCAATGTAAATTATTTTAAATTAATTTGTTTATATTATCAAAGTAATAAGTGAAATATCTTAAAAAGTTAAATAGTAATGCTAGACTTCATAGGAAAGACAGCAGTTTTCTTCCCCCGCTTCCTAATTTTCTCTCCCTAGAGATATATTAGCTGTTTGTTCTGGAACTCACCTCTGCATGTCTAAATCACATGTTCTTACTGCCATTTCTTGATTTTTCAGCCTCAGATATTGGCTACTGACCTGCCACTACGAAGAGGCAGGTTTAGTTCTCTTACACAGCCTAAACTCCCCACCGCACTCATTTTCCAACCCCTCATCTATTCAACATAATTATATTGAGATTTTTAGTTAATGCCTTCTTTCAAGCTTTGCGATATAATTGACATATAACACTGTAAGTTTAAGGTGTACAATGCTTTCATCGGATACACTTATATATTGCAAAATGATTATCACCATCGTGTTTGCTCACACCTCCATCACCTCACAGAACTACCATTACATTATTTGGGGAACATTTAGGGTTTACTCTCTGCAACTTTCAAGTATATAATAGTCTTATTAACTAAAATCAACATGCTATATATTAGACCCCTCAGAACTTACTGGAAGTTTGTACCCTTTAACTAACATCTACTCATTCCTCCCCCCAATCCCATCCCCAGGCGCCTGGTAACCACCAATCTACTCTCTGTATCTATGAGTTCAGCTTTTTTAGATTTCACATATAAGTGAGATCATACAGTATTTGTTTTTGTCTTATCTCATTTAGCACAATGCCCTTAAAGTCCACCCATGTTGTCACAAATGGCAAGGTTTCCTTCTTTCTTATGGTTGAATAATAGTATTCAGGTGTGATTGTGTGTGTGTGTGTGTGTATTATGTGTGTGTGTCTCATATCTCCTTTAACCATTCATCCATTGACGACTTAGGTTGTTTCCATATCTTGGCTATTGTGAATAATGCTGCAGTGAACATGGGAGTGCAGACGTCTCTTCGGTAATCTGTCTTCATTTCCTTTGGATACATACCCAGAAGTGAGATTGTTGGATCTTCTGAGATTTCTCTTTTTAATTTCTTGAGGAACCACTATAATATTTTCCATAGTGGCTATAATAATTTACATTCCCACCAACAGTGCACAAGGGTTCTCTTTTTTCCATTTCCTTGTCAAACCTGTCTTTTTAATGGCAGATGTTCTAACAGGTGTGAGGTGATATCTCACTGTAGTTTTGATTTGTATCTCCCTGATGATCAGTGATGTTGAGCATCTTTTCATGTACCTGTTGGCCATCATATGTCTTCTTTGGAAAGATGTCTATTCAGATCATCTGCTCGTTTTTTAATCTTTTTTTTTCTATTGAGTTGTATGAGTTCTTTATATATTTTGGATATTAATCCCTTATCAGACATCTGATTTTCAAATATTTTCTCCCCTTCTATAGCTTAACTTTTCATTCTGTTGTTTCTTTTGCTGTGCAGAAGTTTTTTAGTTTGACGTAGTCTCACTTACTAATTTTTGCTTTGGTTGCTTATGCCTTTGGTGTCATATTCAAAAACTCATTGCCAAGACCAATGCCAAGGAGCTTTTCTCTTATGTTTTCTTTTAGGAGTTTTATGTTTAAGTCTTTAATCCATTTCTAATTCTAATGAGTGGTGTAAGAAAGGGGTTAATTTCATATTTCTGCATATGATTATTGTTTTTCCAACATCATTTATTAAGAAGACTCTCTTTTCCCCATTGAGTATTCCTGGATCTCTCATCAAATATTAGTTGACCACATAGGCAAAGGTTTATTTCTGAGCTCTTGATTGTGTTCGATTGGTCTGTGTGTATATTTTTATGTCAGTACCATAGTGTTTTGATTACTATACCTTTGTAATATAGTTTGAAATCAGGAATTTTGACGCCTCGAGTTTTGTTCTTTCTCAGGATTGCTTTGGCTATTCAGGATCTTTTATAATTCCATACAAATTTTAGGACTGTTTTTTTCTACTTCTGTGAAAAATGCCACGGGAGTCTTGATAGAGATTGCATTGAATCTATAGATAGCTTTGGGTAATACGGACATTTTAATGTTAACTCTTCTAATCTATGAACATGGAATATCTTTCTATTTGTTTGTATCTTATTCAATTTATCAAAGTCTTGTAGTTTTCAGCATACAGGTCTTTCATCTCCTTGGTTAATTTTATTCCTAGGTATTTTATTGTTTTTGATGTTATTGTGAATAGGAGTGCTTTCTTCATTTCTCTTTTAGATATTTCCTTGTTAGTGTATAGAAAATGCAGCAATTTTCTGTATGTTGATTCTGTATGCAACTTTACTGAATTCATTGATTAGTTCTATTAGTTTTTTTGTGGAGTCTTTAGGGTCCTCTTTCTACATAAGATATCTCTCCAAACAGAGACAATTTTACTTCTTCCTTTCTGTTTTGGATGACTTTTTTTTTTTTCATGCCTAATTGCTCTGCTAGGACTTCCAGTACAATGTTAAAAAGGAGTCATGAGAGTCTATACCCTCGTTCCTGATCTTAGAGCAAATGCTTTTAATCTGCTTTAATGTTTAATGTTTACACTATCAGTATACAAATAACATTCACAACTGATCCAAGGAGTAGGGCGCTCTGATCGTATTTCCTTTCCTGTACAACTTTTGGGTTTTCCTGAAGTTAATAATTGTTTCACATTTTTATTTGCTTGGTTTTCCATGAGCTTCACCAAATGCTTTGCCAAAGTATATATCCTTTCTCTACATGTTCAAACACATCTGGTATTCTCTCACTTTCCTTTTTCTTTCTTGGGCGATATCCCTCCTGGAGCCCACTGCCCTCCTGCTCTACTTTGGACGGATGGTCTCTACATCTGCTGCATAGCCACCTTCCTGGGAATTTCCTTCTCTTCTCTGAGTTGGAGCCCACTTCCTGAAACTCATGTTTCCCTCTCTGGCTTTCTCATTCATTTCAATAGGGAACATCCTCCCTAAAGAATGATGTGGGGAGGAAAGTCTTTTGAAATATTACATGTCTGAATGTGACTTTATTCTTCTTTGGACTGATAGTATGAGTAGGTCTAGAATTATAGGTTGGATATCGTCTTGCCTTAGGATTTTGACAGGCTTGCTCCACTGTATTCTTGGTTCAGAGTTGCTGTTGAATACTGACTCCCACTCTAGTTCTTGATCCTTTGCCTGTGATCTGTTTTTCCTTCTAGAAGCTTCTAGGATTTTCTCTTTACTCATGTCCTACAGCTCTGGGAAAGTTTCTTTGATAATTTCTTCGCTTTTTTTTGTTTGTTCTCTATTTCTGGAATTCATATTAATCAGATGTTAGCTCTCCTATATTTATCCTCTTTTTATCCTTCCTCTCCTATTTTCCAACTCTGTGTATTTTTTTTTTTTGCTCTATTTCCTAGAAGAGTTCTTTGATTTTATATTTTAATTATTTAATTGAAAATTTTTGCTTTTGCAATCACGTTTTTAATTACTAAGAGGTCTTCCTTATTCCCTCGCTATTCCTTTTTTTGTTTGTTTTTTCTTTTATAGATGCCGTATGTCTTTGTTCTCTCTAAGGGTATTACAGTGGGGGGTTTTTTTGTTTGTTTTTGTCTGCATTTTTCTTCTGCTGCCTGCATTGTCTCTGTTTTCCCTAAATTCCTTTTGTTTTGTTCCTTTTGGTATTTCTTTCACTATAGGTTTTCTTCAAATGTTTAGTAATCACTGGTTGCCCACACACATTTAGGGTGAGGCACTAAAAAGTGAACTGGAAGCTCTGTATGAGTGTTGACTGTTGACTAGTGAGTTTCACTATCTGGTTCATAGTCAGAGAACCAGGCCAGTTCATTGGGGGACCCTATATAGCATTACCTGGAGGTCTTCACTTTGGGTTAGGCAATTTCTCTGGCCTTGGGGAAGCACCTTGGCTGTCAATATCCTGGGAGCCAAGCTGTGGAATGCGGGTTGGTGATGGTGGTAGTGAGAGGTCCTCATTATTCAGTATTTAGACTATCGCTTACTCCACCTTCCTTCATTACAGAGCCTCGCCCTCAGCATCAGCTGTGCCAGATACCCCAAGTCTAGGCCTTCTCTGGCTTCCCTCCCTAGGCAGCAAAGCTCCCATCTTCTGTTGGTGTGGAGGAGGGAACCTAGGGCCTAACCACTCCTTAGGAAGACTTTTACTAATCTTCAGAAGTACATTTTACACGTGAATTACTGAGCCTCTCTAGGGTTTTGTGGCTCATATCAGCCTGTGTCTTATTTTTACCTTCTTTCCCACCCAACACACAGAACAGAAACAAGCTTTCTTTCTTTCTTTCTTTCTTTTTTTTAGCTTTCTCTAGTCTGCTCAGAGTCACCACTCACCTATCCTCTCTTCAGCTTTCGACATTTGGTTGACATTTCTTATCTGCTGTTATTGCCTCTGTTTGTCACTGTCCTTGTGTGTTGATACCTCTTTCATTCTTTCACAGTTGGGCGGGGGGAGTTGGAGTGAAAGGAGGGGTTAGGAGATAACATGCATATGCCTCTCTGGAAGGCCACACCAAAAGCTCTCACTGAAAATGCTAAGATAACCCAAAACCACTGCTGTCAGACAGCTGTTACCTGCTGACCAATTTGGTTAGAATAATCTTTGCCCCCCTACTCAGAAGCAGGAAGTGCACACCACCCACCTCCAGCCCCCTGGAGGTTCTCAATGAAAAGGGGTGCAGCTCCTTTGTGTGTCCTGTGGGGTCTCTAATGACAGAGGCTCCAAATAGCACCACTGTATTAAAACCTACATGCTCTTTATAGGCAAGAGGTCACTGCTCAATGGCATGAATCATCCCGGCTTGACTTTCTTACGCCAAAAAACAGTCATGTTTATCTGTTCATTTGGTCTGAGCGGTTAGACGAAGATTGGCCGTATGAGGAGTAAACTTCCTGTTCTGAGTCCAACCTTGTCATTGTCCTGGCCATGATCTTCCTGCCTGAGGCTTTATCATCGCCCCACTTTGAGAGTCAGACACACGAGAGGTGAAGGGGTGTAAACGCTGAAATAAGTATCATGGTGAATATACAGGTAACTAATTCTCTAGTACTTAATTATATGAACATGAATTATATTTTATGGTTATATACAATTCCCTGAGGATTTAAAGTTATGTTCCAAGTAAACATTCTCCTCATTTTATATAGAAAATGAGGTTCACAGAACTTACTAAAGTGTGTTTCAAATAGACCAGCACTTTTTTTTGTTTGAAGTCAGTAAGAATTGATATTTACAGAAGTCAGTCCTTCCTTTCTGATATCTTTCAATTATAAGAAGAATCTGGAAATGTGACAAACTTAAGGTATAACATTTCTTTTCACCACCTAATGAGCATCCAGCCAAATTTTTAGCTTAGTCTTTCACGCCTGCCAGCCCCTTTTAATGGGTCATGTCAAAACTCCAAAATACCTTTAGAGATGCACAACGTGACACACACACAAACAAACCAACAGGAGTAACATGCTAGACCTACCTGTTGAAATAAGACGTAACTACTGCCCCCGCTACAGTCATTTGCTGGCACGCAAGAATGAATTCGCTAGTCCAGACGAGGCCAATTAAATGGTACCACCACATATACCGAATGCCCCAAAGAGGCTTATATTCCACTTGGCCACCTTCGATAACCTGGGCAGCTCCTAAAGTTTAAAACACAAACATGTTTTACACCCATGTTTTCTTAATCATGGTACGACAGGCCATACTTCCTCATGCCTGGCCTTTGGCATAACATGAAATACAGACACCAAAGAAAAGTTTGAAGCACCCACCATAATTTAACATCTCCATAGCAAAAACTTAAAAATTCTGAACACATACTTAATTTATAAATGCTATCAATAATGATAATTACAGTGACTCAAAAACCCATGGTTTTTCTACCACATCACTTTGTAATAAAACACAATTTATGAGGATGAAGCCACACAAAGATTGTTAGAACCATGTTACAGAATCCCAATTCGCCAAAAATTTAGCCTTTATAAAACAGACAAGAATTTTTACTGTTTTTAACAGCTCACCGGTGCAATAGATTTCTAGATGTTCTCTCTTCATTATTTTAAATAAACTACTGTAAGAAGGTAGGCACTTTGGTCTTTGGTATAATCTACAACCTGAACAACTTTTAAAGATAATTCCATATTTTTCCATAGCTAGAAATTGCTTTTAGGTTCATAATTCATGTATTTTTAGGCATTCATAGTAGAGCCCGTGTGAAGGAAGAGGGAGAAGATAATCCTGCTCTAGAGCAAACTGACTTTACAGACAGAGGCTGGTCTTAGGTTCCTTATGCTCTATGTTCTGCTGAACAAGAGTCACATTATGAGAAAGAGTGGAGCAGCCTGATTTACAGAGACATTCGTATTTTATCAAACACTGGGCTCATTCTGGCCTTGAGGCAATCTCTCTTTCAGGTAAGGCACTGATAAATGCTTATGCTTTTCCGAAAGGGATGTGTTTCAGAAAAGCATTCCCAGTTCCAAAGCAGGTGACCTGACAGGCACGTTTAGGTGGATCAGGTCAGTGAATACTTGGAGAGCCACTCCCTGGAGTATCAGGAGGCACAGGACAGCCAAAAAGCACACAGCTGCTGCTGTAAGGTCCATAGGTCCCAGGGACAGATTGCAGCTTTGCAAGAATAGGTCTATAACATCGCAAACAGTTTAGAGGTGGAAGATGTTTCCACAGAACAAGAGAAATGATTTTCTCAACAGAGAAGAGGTAAGTACAAAGACCCTGGATGCTAAGGGGGAAGGGTTTCTCCTTGTGGCTGTCCTGTGCTGCCCACAGAGCATTCACGCACGTCCCAGCTCCACACATGGATGGCGGCAGTCAGCAAGTAGAGAGTGGCTAACGTGGTAAGATCCATGCAGGCCTTCAAACCTTTGGCATTCCCCAAGGTAACAGAACCCTTAAGTTATCCTCAACTGGTCACTTGTTTTTGAACATCTTTATTGAAGCCATCTTCTATTTATTCTTCTGGTTCAGTTATATCAGGTTGTTTATAGATTTTCGTTTAGGACAGGGTTTCTCAAGCTCTAAGCATATCAACTGGCATTCTGAACCAGATAAATCTCTGGGGGTGGGGAGGGGAGCTGTTCTGTGCATTGTAAGGCGTTTAGCAGCTTCCCTGGCCTCTGCCCACTCGATGGTGGAAGCATCATTCCTCCTCTCCTCCAATTATGACAACCCAACATTGCCTCCAGACCTTGCCAAAGTGCCACCTGGGGAACAAAATTGCTGCTTGAGAATCACTGTTTTAAGCAAATATTCTCTGCAGTCAGGTGCTCTGGCTTCGTTCAGGATGAAAGCCTAGAATCAAGTCTCTGGGTGGGGCAGGCGTGTTTACGTGCACATGACTGCCCTCTCCTGGATGGTGGGAACAGTGCAGTCAAGAGCCCTATAAATGACTTGTAGCTACTGCTATGGATAGCTAATGGGACCTGGACTACAAATAGATCCAAGATATGGTGGGCCTCAGAGACCACCGAAAGGACATTGGGAGAGGACTTGGCTCCAGTCTCAGCTTTGTCATGTGTGATAAGCAACCTGGGCCTCAGTTCTCTCAATGGAAAGATGAAGAGGTTAGGCAGATAAGATGAACCCTGGGGCTGTGGTTATAAGCTTGGGCTTGACTGTCACACAGGCTAAGGTGCACATCTCTGAACTGTCCCCTAATGACTGACAAGCTCGAGCAGGTATGGGATTTTTAAAATCTATGTTTCATTGAGTGTAATCTGAAGATATTAATATCTACTTCTCGCTCCCTTGGTGATCCCATCCAGGCTCATGACTAAATGTCATACATGTACCTGTGATGAGGACTAATTGGGAAGGGCACTTGGAATAGTAAGTACAATACAGGGTTAGCTATCACTGAGGTATAGATAAATATGATTCCAGTTCTGAAGTTCACAAACCTTTATTAAGCATAAACTGTACACTGGAATTCTGCTGGACATTAGCTATTAGGGGAAAAAATGAAAGAGGCAAACAAAAAACCAGAAAGATACCATCAGAAATGACTACAGGAATTCACATGTTGTTCTGTTAGTCTATTCATCTCTTCTTCTTCTGGAATGTTTATAATTTCTCCTCCAACCTCTATGAGATTTTTCCCCCATCTTCACTCTCAGTCAATGACCTAACTTCTGGTTTCTCTAAGAAAATTTTAGCAATCAGAAATCTTCTGCTAGTGCCTACCCTTCCATCTACCCGCTATCAGCAGGAGTCCATAATCCGACACCCCTTACTATGATAAACTCTCTGTGATCCTTGGGCCGATCCCCCACTAGATCCTCTTTCTCACCTGCTTGAAGATATCTCTTCAGAAATCCTCCCCCTCTTTCTTGCTTCATCAAAGTACTCTCTGTGAATCATTTTTAATTCTCTCGCATCTTTTAAAAAATCTACTCCTGACTCCTTGTCCTCCTCCAGCTTCGATGCTATTTCTTTGTTCCTCTTTATAGCCAAATTCCTCAAGATTGTCTCCATGTACTCTTTCCAATTCTCTCTCATTTCTTTTCAACCTATTTCAATGATAATCCACTCCCCCACACTTCTCTGAAACTGCTTGTTTCACCTCCATGTTGCTAAGTTTAATGGTCAGTCCTTAGTCCTTATCTTATTCATCAGCAGCATGTGGCACGCTGGACCATTCACGTCTCCTTGAAACCCATCACCAAGTTCCAGGACGGCACACTCCCTCTCCTCCTGCGTATGGGTGGCTCCCTTTAGGTCTCCTTTCCTTGTTCTTTTTCATCTCTGGGACCTTTTAATGTGGCAGTGACCAGGGTACAGTCCTTGGATTTCCCGTCTTCTCCTTCCACATTCCTTCTAAACTCATGGTTTTAGGTAATATTTATATATTCCCAAGTTCCCAAATGTAGAGCTCTCGTTGGAACCTCTCCAGAAACTTCAGACTCAAAGAGCTAACTGCCCACTAGACATCTCCACCTGGTTGCCTAAAAGACATCTCAATTAACACAACTAAAAATGATCTGATGCTCCCAAGTCTTGACCCCTCTCAGGTGATGATAATCACATGCTCCAGTTGCTAAAAAAGACCCAGTGTTGTCCCCAACTTCTCTTTATTTCACACCTCTCAACTAATATAGTATGAAACCCTTTAAAGTACAGGCCGAATCCAATGTCACACCATGTCTACCATTATGACCCTGTCCTAAGCCACCATCATCTCCTCCCTGGGTCACTGATATTCAGATGTAAGTCAGATCATGTCACTATTCTGCTTAAAACTCTGTAATGACTTCCCAAAGATCAGAGAGTTCTCATTGAGGCCTCCAAGGCCTCGGGACCGGACCCTCGTGGCCTGCGCTCTCCTCAAACACGCCACTCCAGCTACCGGGCCTCCTTGCTGTGTCCCCAGCACCCTGGCCTCTTGCTGTCCTCTTTGCCAGGCACATTGTCTCAGAGCTTCATGTCTCTGCCCTCACTCCCTTCAAATCTTTACTGACATATCATCTTCTCAACGAAGCTGTCCTTGATCATCAAATTTAAAATTGTACCCCTCCTTAAGTATTCCCATTCCTCTTCTCTATTTTATTTCTCTCTATATCATTTATCAATGTTTAATGTACTATCAAATTCATTTCCTTATTTTATTTCATTTCCCTCTGGCATCCCAACTGAAAGAAAAGCTGTATCTCCAGCATCTATAACAGGGTCTAATACAGTAAATGTTCAATAAATATTTGCTGAATGAATGAATGAACCAACCTTCCTCAAATAATAGATCCTATCATAGAGAAATTTGAGATGATGTTCTAGAGATCTTCCTAGAGATTGTCAACATGACCTAGAGGAAATTCATCGTGAAACTAGCTATACATCCAGGCATTATTAGCAAGCTTTAAAACATTTCAAAACACTAAGGTGATTGTTATGATCAGTGTAAATGAAGACAGTCCAGCTGGTTGTGATAACTTCCCAAAGGAAGTAGGCCCAATTTGGAAGGGCTCCACTTTCTGGCACATTCTGTTTACTGGACCTCTTCCAGCAAATTGGCTCAAGTGTCCTGCTGGACTCCTGGCCCACTGACACCCATCTTTCCTGTGTCTCCCATAGGCTCAGCTTCTACTCTGATGGCATGAGGACTAGGGTAAAAGAGAAGAAAATCTTGTTGACGGAGCCTGTAATTTTCCAAATTCTTTTTATGTATAACATATCGCTTAATATAGCACAGATATGACCTCACTTCTTGATTAAGCTACACTTACTGAATTCACTCAGGGGCTGCACACTGAGTGACACAGAAAAAGAAAGACACAGTCCCTGCCCGCAAGATGTTTTTACTCTAGTGGGAGATAGCACAAAAGTCATTTATTTTCTTGCATTACTGTTTTTCACAGGACTTATCACCACCTGATGTATAATATATTTACCTATTTACCCCCTTTCTTCCCACTCTCCAGTGCTTTCGTTTTGCTCTTTACTGTATCACCAGGACCCAGGGCACATAGTAGTCATGAAATTAATATCTGTTGAAAGAATGAAGAATATAAAAAATGCAAAGAAAATGAAGAAGAAATACCTAGGTATGTCAGGGGGATTTATAGAAGATTTTTCTGAGAAATATAATACTCAAAAGACTTCTTGAAGAGTGACTAGTTTTCCAAGCCATTTGGGGTAGAAAGCTGGGGTCAGAGTGGGAAAAGGAAGGGATTCTAGATGAAGATCACATCGAATCAGTGTAAATGAAGTGCGAAGGCACAGAGACGTCCATGGAGATTACTTCACTTTGCACCTTCCCAAATGGACCATTGACTTCTGAAAAACGGAAGCTGTTTCAAATTTTTCTTGTACAAGCTCCCTCCACTTAGTCCTAAATCCTAGGACCAGTCTGGGCCACTAGCGGACTTTGTGAAATAACTTTCATTATCTTCTAGATCTCTATTAACTAAAAGAAAAAAAAAAGACAATTTTCTTTTAAACTGTGTTCTCAAATACACCAGGCAGAGCAGAGAATAAACCACAAAGCTGAAGCTAACACTAGACACTCCTTAGTAGACATGAATCCCTAATACAAGGAACAAAAATGGCCCTTATTTGCAAAGCAGAGTTCTGGTCCTAGTCAGCCTCCTAACATCCTCATGAGGCAGCTTGGAAGAAAGCATGACTTTTCCACTGAAAAAAATGGGAAAAGGACAGACTAAAAGGAAGGGGATGGAAAAAGGTATATTGCCTTGGTGGACCTAGAGGGTATTATGCTGAATGAAATCGGTCAGATAAAGACAAATGCCACATGATTTCATGTACATGTGTAATCTAAAAAACAAAATCAACAACAACAACCAAATGGAAACAAACTCATAGATATAGAAAATATTTTGAGAGCTACTAGATGGGAGAGGGGTTAGGGGGACGGTGAAAAAGGGCAAAGGGATTAAGAAGTACAAATGGATAGTTATAAAATAGATATGAAGATATAAAGTGCAGCATAAGGAAAATAGTTAATGATGTTGTAATAAATATATAAAGGGGAAGAAGGGGCTGGATTTAGTGGGGTGACCACTTCATGAGTTACATAGATCATTATGCTGTACAACTAAAACTAATATATTATTATATGCCAAATATAATTGAAGAAAAATTCATTGAATTGTACAATGTAAATATGAGCAACTAATTGCCTATTATATTTCAATAAAGTCAGAAAACAAAAGAGAAAAGGGAAAGCCAGAGCCAGCCTGGATTCCAGGTCCCTTCACAGGAAACCCTCTGCCCGGCCCTGCTGCACCCTCCCCTAGCACAGCCCTTTGCCTTTCTCAAGCATGCTGAGTGCATCCCTGTTACTTCTTCTAACTGAAGCATAGACTTGGAGGGAAAACCTCCCCCAACAGCCACGGGCCTCTTCTCCCATCATGATGTTCATCGACCTTGGCCATGAGCACATTTTTAACTGTCAGTCCATTCTGCTCAACTGTCCATGCTGTGGAGAGGGATCGCCACTGTCCCCTAGTGTCTTGCCCAGGGCCTTTTCCCTACAGTGTTTACCTAATGTTTGTGAATTAAAGAAAGAATAAAGGATCATTCCCTGCTCCAAAGCATCAAGGTTTAACCACAGAAAAAACGTCCTTCATTCATACTCACAGTCCGGGGGGACAGTGGGTAGGAGCTGTGCCCTAGAGGGTGCAGGCTGGAGGGCATTCGCAGGTCCTGAGCCATATTCCCCAAGACCTCACCTTCTCTGGTGATTCTTAAGGGCAAGGGCTCAAGTACCACAGCCCACCACCCAGTGCGCTGTGCCTGCCACCTCCTGCCACGCCTCACTCCCAGCTGCTCTGGCTTCACCGCTGGTGCTGTAGCCGCTGGCCCCAAACACCATCTTATGGGCATGGCCCCACCCACCATCTAGCTGTGGTGGTCCCAGTGCTGCTCTGTCCTGAGGGGGCCTAGTGTCAACATCTGATCCTTGAATCCCAGGCACAGGGAAACGTGTGATGGGGATGAGCATGGGCTTTGTCCTAGGGCTCTGGAGGCAGAGAGCCACCACGCTTCCAGCTGAGTGACCCTCGGCAAATGATGCTCAGGGCCTCAATTTTCTTGCCTGTACCTTGAGCATAACAACACACACATCGAAGGAGATTGTGATGCTTACAATGCCTTGTAACTAAGGTTTGCCCGATGGCGTAAGTGGAAGTGCAGTCGTGGCCTCTGGTGGGGTGAGGGAGGGAGTGGCACGCTCATCATCCGCCCCGTCACCTTCCCAAAGGCTGGACGACACTTGCTGGTTGGAGCCTGAGTGGGGTGGAAGCAAGTGGTAGAGGTTGAGGAACAAGAAAGACGGTGCCTGGGCCCTTGACCTCTGGACGACCATGCCTGCACGGGTCTCCTCCTTGTGGATTTCATTTATGTGAGGGAGAAATATCCTTATATTTTGTTTAGGCCACTGTTTTGAGTTTTCTGTCACTCCCAGACAAACTTCACCCTGACTGAATACAGTCCTGTACCCATCTGACCAGCATTCCTCCCTGGATAATTATCGGGAGCTCACTGCAGGCCTTCAGCAAGCTTCCAGAGACCCACCCCCTCCAACAGGAATGACTGCCCCTAAAGCATCTCCAAAGCTGGAAATACGGGTTTTTAAGGGCTGTGTCTGGCAGGAGCCTGCTGCCACCTTGAAGTACCTCCGAGGGATCAGTTTACGCCAGAGGAGAGGGAAGAGAATCCGGTTTACTAAGATTCTGCTACATAGCAGTTGTTCCTACGTACATGACTGGAGCTAAACTTGATAAATCACTAAGGAATTACATTAGCCTTGTTGATTTGACACCTGCTGTGGTTCTTAACTGCCTGGTGACCGTCTCAGAAAGTAACTTACTCTTTTGCGCTCCCATCGGAGTGCAAATGTGGGCCGTAACCACATCAAGCAGAGGCGTTAGAGAAGATCTACAGCTGTGCCACTCGAAGCGTGCTCCACGGACCAGCCGCCCGGCTGTACGCCGTGTGTTACCAGCCTGCAGGGAGAGAAGGAGCTGGTGCTGGAATGTACGTCAGTGTATCACCAAGCCCATTGTTTCCTCTGCTGACTTTTTTTTTCCCCCCAGTAAGACTTTCTCGGTGAAGGAAGCAATGAGTGATATGCATTCTGGCATAAGCTTCTTCTCTGGTTTGAGACCACACTTTGAACAGCACAGCTCTAGAATGCGAATTTTAAAGAATAGAGATACTTAGCTCTACTTCAAACCAAGTGAATCAGAATCTCTGAGGAATATCTCTGGTAGAAAACCAGTGTATAGCTAAGACAGGAGAATGGAGGATACAGTATGGTCTCTTAGTACCAAGTGAATTTTGGTGTGGGTTTGCCTTAAACTTAGGCTGGCTCTGCTGAGCAATAGGGTCTTTCCTGAGTTCTTTATCACCTACCGATTTGATGGGAGTTGGTAAATTACCCTGGATAAAATTTAAATCCAAAAGAGACATTTGATAAGATTCTTTCTATAGGCTTTATGTTGTCATTTTTCCTAAAATGCTTTCAGTCTTTACTGAATTTATTCTCTCATGAAACACAAATTTAGCTTCTTTAAAGCCAATACAAAAGAGAAAGAATTTTCCCGCTTTCTGCCATAACAGAGCCCCAAATGTTGTCACTGCTGTCATCAGATGCCTCTAGTTCCATGAGAGGTTTGGTCTCCACGAAAACCAACCAACAATTCCAAAACGAGGAAGGTTTCTGTGCCTGATTCAAGGTGAGGGGACCAATACCCACTGCCCTTACCTGCAGTCCCCAGGCTCAGAAGCACAGCCACCCAGAGGACCCAGAAGAAAATGAGGATTGCAAATGTCCACAGTGGCTGAAACAGCAGGAAAGGAGAGCTGCTGATGGCTTTATTTGTAACCCGGAAAATTTCAATTGCCAATTTCACTCTCTTTCTCAGGACAAAAATCAAGATGAGCAGAACTGCCTGGTGAGAAAGAGGTTAGAGTAAATTACTCAAAATAATGAAGAACGGAGAAGGGCTTAAAACAAACCCTAATATTTTACTGCCATCTCAACAAACAGCTCTTTTGAGATAGCTACTCGCTGCTTTTTTTATCACTGAACAGATAAATCCTCAAACACGAACTAAACATCTACTATGTGCTGGTCCCCGTAGGCTAGATTTGGCAGCTGTAACAATGAACGAGATGCAATCCCTGCCCTAAAGGAGACTGCAGTCTGGTTAGAGAGCAGGAGAAAATGAGAATAAGGTCCTCCAGGGTCAAGAACTGTCTTCTGTCTACCTTCCACCCTGAACGCCAGAGATGCTCGACGAAAGCTGAAGGACTGCAAAAGGCAGGGAGCTCAGCGTGAGGCACTGGACGGCGCTTACGCCTCAAAACAACTTCCGGTGCCTCTTCTCTCCTGGCCTTGGTTCCTTGCATATAAATATCACATTAAAGAAAGACCCACTCTCCACCCCCACGTGCTGGCCCAGCCCCTGCCATCTCTCATCCCCTGCGCTGGCAGGGTCCTTTGAGGAGTGGACTTGCCGTGGGGCCTGGGCCTCGACTTCACTCTTCTGGGCTCTAAGCTGCAAACTGCTGCATTTCGGCCTGTGCTCCTAGGCTGACACCCTGAGGGAAGCCTTTAATACCACTGACACCGGTTTTCCTCATTGCCGATAGCAGTCATATTGAAAACATTTCAGTAGTAGTCACAGGCAGGCCCCATCTTCCAGAACGATTTCAGGCTGATTCGCAAGGCGGCTGCTGGGAACTCGGAAAACAGGGACACATCCCCACCTGAGTGGTCTTGGTAGCAGATGAGATTCAGGCCACTAGGTGGGACTCTCAGGGTCTCTGCGGGGCCCCGACATGTGAGGAGGGCAAGAGGGAAAATGGGTGAGATGGAGGCTCCAAGGTGAGCATGAAGGGATGAGGGCCTCCTCCTGCTTCTAGTCCTCTCCTGCTGCTGGGGGTTTCTCCTCTCCCTTGTCTGGGAAAGCGAGAGTAAGAGCAGGGAGTGAGGGAGAAGATGGGCAGACAATAACTCCTCTCTCCCCCGGACACCAGCTAACGCTGGGGACAGGGAGTGGTGTCTGAATAGGGGACATAACCTGGCTCTCTCTGTCCTCCTTCCCTCACCTCGTGCAGGGCTCTGCGGGACCGAGCCTGCGCTGGCAGGCAGGGGTCTCCCTGGGCATGGCCGTCTTCCTGCTCCACAGGCTTCCCAGCTCTCCAGACTCAGGTCTCCCCCCAGGCAGCACTTGCGGGGCTCTCTGGCGAAAATGGCAGCTTCCATGATGGATGCCCCACGGGAGGAGGGAAGGCCACACCCCTGTGGGCAAGCTTGTAATACTATTGCCATTGAACAGATGAGACAACCGAAACCTGAGAGGCCAAGTCATTTCTCCAAGATGACAGAGTGGGTGGTGGGTGTGGATTTGAACATAGGCCCGAGACTACAAAGGCTGGGATCTCTCCTGTGAGCCATGTCACGGCACTCCTTCCTTTGTGACCCACCTCATCCTGGGACATGTGCTCTGTGTGTTGTGTCTTGCTGGCTCCCTTGCTTAGTGCAGGGCCCTGTGCACAGTAGAGCTCCGTAAACGGTGATGGCGATGAAGAGTCTAGGGCACTTACAAGAATAAGCTCATCCAGCAAGTGGCAGTGACCTATGTGCCAAATGAAGGCATATGACCTCTGGTTCAATTCTACCCTTTATACCGGCCATGGGGTGGGCCTCACAGACACAGGTAAAAACAGCCTCTCTGCTCTCACAGCTTCCCCTTTCACTCACCTTACACACCGTGAGGAGGAACATTCACCTCTGACCCTGGCATCTGGGTGGCCATTCATGGTTCAATGTGTGAAAACAAAAGATGCACTGTGGAGGGCTCAGAGAGGGAGGGGGCTCTCTCTCCGACTCCCAGCCCTGCCCCTCCCCCCATACCCAGCAGCGCATAACTTGGGGTTCAGGGGGCCCTCTCTCCTCCATCCCCCTTCGCAGGCCCCAGTTCAGCCATGGGCCTGGTCCTTGCCTGAGGCAGGATGGAGCCGGAGCTGTACTTCATCGCACATTTGCTTCCGAGACAGTTTACGTGAAGAACACAGACCTGAAACCTCACTAGAGGAGAAAACGTGAAGACTGTACAAACGTGGGAGCTGAAGGGTTTCCTTAGAAGAGAGAACTGAGTTGTGAGAGAGCCTGTGTCTGCTGAAAGACTGAACGGGCTTGTGCAAACCCCAGGCTGTTGCTCCTCCACAAAACGGTTAGTGAGCAACACTAGCAAAGACTACCGCAGGCCCCCCGAAACCATCTCCAGACCTTCTCCAGGGCCCTGTGACTTTGGCACATCTAAGACCATCTGGGGAGTGACCACCCACCCTCCCCCAACAGCCACATCCGCTGCCTCAACAACACTCTGTTTGCCTGTTTTCAACTGCAGAGTTCACAGTGGAGGCGGCGGGTTCTCTGAGCACCACGGTGACCCAGCTGCCAGTGGGTTTGGAAGCAAAGAGCCCTCTGTGCTCGAGGGCAGTGCGGGCTGTCACACCCTGGAGAGAGCAGAGCATCCATCCTCACAAACAGGGAACAGGAACTGCTGTGAGTCTGTCCCCCTTCAGTGTCCACCTTACAGCCTCTGGGGGGTAAAAATGGTTCTACAAGGACAACAAATCAGCCCAGGTAACAAATTAACCTCTGAGAGATGGCAGAAATGATTTGGAAAAAAGGAAGACTTTTTTTCCTTATTTTTTGAAGGTTTTGATGTATCCCTATGTAGAGATCTCACATAAAAACAGAACTATGTGTGTCCATTCACTGTGCGAATATTGATGCACACTCTGAAGTGAAAGAAAAACACATTCTGGCTGTTTCTGGTTAAAATCCAATTATTTGGATTTCAGAGTTCTGGCTGGCTACTTGACTTCCTACTGGAAGCACATTTCTTACCGTAAGAACTGTAGATACAATAGCAAACCCCAGCAGGCACATCATGTTTTCCCATTCTGTGTCCAATGCTATGCTGAGGTCATTGGTGTAGTCATGATATAGCCACCATAAGACACTGCAGACAACTAGAAAGAAAAACACCACGGGCTCAGCACCCGCCCTCAGGTGACCACCCTCCCCCGCATCCAGACATGCAGGGCCACATAACAGGTGGTGTGGCTCAGGCAGTGGGTCCCAAATCCCTAGGCTTTACAGCAAGACTGACCCTCTGAAGGAGCTGGGCAGAGCCAGGGCAGCCCCCCGAGGACCCCTCAGATCTGGAGTGGCTCCTTGTCTTTGAGAGGTGCAGTGGGGTGACCCCAGAATACAGGTGTGTCCCATCTGCTCAGCCCAAATTGGGTCTGGCTGTGAGCAGGGAGGAAACTGCACTGGCAGGATGTTAAGAGAAGCGATATTAGAGTGCAAAGTCTAAAACTTCCAAATGAGCTCTGCTGGTGACAATTCCTGCAGGAGCCTGGATATGAAACTGGCATCTACAAAAAATGGGCAGATACTGCGACACTGCAGATGCTCTGCATTTAGGCACTAACTGCTACCTACGCCACAGCCACAGTAACTGGAAGATCACAGATGTCCTTACTAATCGTAGATGGGAAAGCATCCCTCTCCAGCCATGTGCATGTCCTCCAGCCCAGGCACCCTGTGGACCTGTGAGCCATGGAGCTCTAAGGGGCGGAGCGCACACCTAAGTAATGAGAGAATGAAACACTGGCTGTACCAATGACTGAAAACTCGAATACCCCAGACTAGTTGATAAATGGCCGCTGCCTGGAGCCTCCTCCATGCCCTTGCCTCTTGGACGCCCTCTCCACAATTCCTAGATGGGCCCCAGAGCCAGCAATGAAAACAGTGGGCATAGGAGAGGGTCTCCAGGATCCTACCCCAAGCTCAAGGCCTGTGTTTCTTCGGATGTGACAATGCGGGCATGCCACGTTGGTGGTATCTACGGGTGATGTGCAAGTTCAGAAGAAATCCTTTAGGAGGCTTCTGACAGGTATTGGAATTGTCTTTTAATGGTGTGGATGCCAGGTCACTCAATTGGCAGGCTCGTCTCGGGAGCGGAGCGTGGAAGAGACAAGAGTGGGCATTAACTCTACCGTCATCTGTGAGACATAGGCTACTCCTTTGTCCTCTCTGGGCCTGAGTCTTATGGGAATCCTAATGCAGTTGGATGAGAAAACTCTCTAAGATCCCATTTAGCGCAAAAGTGGCAACTTTTAAGTTCTATACTTAACTAAAAGCCTTTTCATTTAATCAAAAAGAAATCAATCAAATAGAAATACTTACACAACAATCCCAAAATAACCAAAGCGATGAAAGTGTGAACCAAAAAGGTTGTCACGAATCGGAAGGTGAACATCATGGCCAAAGACAAGGCTGAAAGGTTAAGCATAACATAGAAATCACAATAACAACCAAGGTGTGCGGGCAATGATGACCAAACCCCCACTGAGAGGGCTGAAACACAGATGAGTCCAATCTGTTACAGTTTCCAAAAGCGCAAGCATTCTTCTTGAATTTTAAAAAAAATTGTTTAAGCAGGTATTATTTCCAAATACCCAAAACATTTTTTTTATTTTAAGAAGAAATGAATCATTAAAATTTTTTTATTATATTTAACTCTTGATTTTATACCAGCCTATGCAAAGCTCTCATTTTAATTGGTTTCAGATATTCTTATAAATAGGAAAGAGTAATGCCTTTAAAAATGAAAAATTTAACATTCTAATTACATGGTAAACTGCATGTGTAAAAAAACCCTGTGTATTATTTTCCAATATTTGGGTTTTTAAGCTTATCAATTTATTCTAAGTATTACAGTGAATTTATAAATATTACTTTATTTTTTTCTAAACAAGAAATTAGGATTACATATAGATGTTTCAGTGTAGTGGTTAAGAACATGGGTTTGGAATCAGTTCTGGATTGAGTCTCAGCTCTGCCTCCTTCACTACTGAATGTGTGACCTTGGCCAAGTTACTTAGCTTCTCTAAGCCTCAGCTTCCTCTCCTACAAATGGTAACAGGATTCTGCTGAGGTTTGAATGACTTAAGTATAACGCCTGGCACATCTGGGCCATAAGAACTCTGGTGATGATTTAAGCATCCCAAGCACTCAGAAATTAGTAACTTTGGTACTGAAATTATGGAAAACTCAATTTGTAAACTGGCAAAATAATGTTAGTATCTGACCAAAGAGTTTCTTTCAACACAGGTTGGGAGGCAGCCACTGGAGTAGACAATGGGCCGTTACTTCTGGCAGCAGAGGGTATTAACTTGTTTGAAAGGGGGAAGCCAACTCTTAAAGGGGGCTCATCAAGCTGAAACATAAAAAATGGGAAATCAAAGGGTTAAGAGGTGTGTTGTGCTTCTACAAAGGCCTGGAAAGGGCATGTCCCGGCTCAAGGCCTTGATCTGCCTACAGCCCAAAGCAGGGATGTTCCTTGTGAGAGCTGGATGTGTCAGGTCACTGCTGTCTGATGCTTTTTGACCTGGAAGCACACGCCTCCCATGTTCACCAAGCAGCCTTCCAATCTGGCTTGCCTACAGGTGGAGGGCACCCTGGCCCGAAGACATGTGTTTCTGGTCCCTCTGATAGTTGTACTTTTCATGCCCAATTTATAAACTGGCAGCCTGCTTTGAACATCCATCCTTATGCAGAGCTGAGAACCAGGCACTGGAACACGGTCACTACATTAAGGCCCCCACCTAGTGAGGCCTCTTGGCACGGAGCCAGCTAGTCTTCCCCCAATTATTGTCCCATCTCCCACTTGAACCTGAAACATTGAAAATATCTATAAAGAAAATATACAAAGTAAAGTTTTATGTTTAAGTCAAGAGGCTAATTTTCATTGTACAACGTAGATAAGTATAAGAAACTTTGACAATCCATAAATCATCATGAAATAAAAATAATTACCTAATGCGAGGGTACACAGGCCAAGGATTGTGTCTCTTCCTGACATTATTCCACTTAGAATTCGATGGAGGGTGTTAACGTCATTTATCAAAACAGATGCAAACAGGGAATAGCACTCTGGCGTTTGAGGGATGCACCGGTTAAACAACGGGAAAGACTTGCTAAAAATAAAAGATGGAATAAATGGTAAAGAGGTTTGTTTAATTATTTATCTTAAAAAACGATGTTTGTTTAAAATTTTCAACAACCCAGAAAGCATGAGATAAAGTAATAGAAAGAGGTTTAGCACCCTGTGTGCCAAGTACACCCCTGGGAAAGGTGGGTGACTGTGCTGCTAGTGATTAGCTGATGCTCTGGATGCTTAATGATAATGGGGACCTCTAGAAACCAGAAACTTAACCTTGGAGAGCTACCTCACTGATCTCAAACACCAACTTCGACACTTTACGTTTAGGTCTAAGATTCGCCTCAAAGTAATTTTGTGTATGAGGTAAGAGTTCTCATACGAAATGACCAAGAGTCATTTTTCCTCACATCTTTCCACTAATTTCTGCACCATTATTTGAAAAGACTTCCTTTCCCCATGAAATTGCCTTGGTACTTTCATTACAAATCATTGACCATGTATATGCAGTCCCATTTCTGGGCTTTCTTCATCCATTTATCTATTTGTCTATCCTCATCCCAATATCACACTGTCTTAATTGCTGTAACTTTATAATAAGTCTTAAAATCAGGTGGTGAGCCTTCTAACTTCAGTCTTCAAAAATTTTTTGTGACCCTAGGACTTTCGTTTTTCTGTATTATCCAGAATGAAATTGTCAATTTCTACAAAAATTATATTGGGAGGACTGTATTGAACCTATAGAACAATGTGGAAAGAAGTGACATCCTAACAATATTAAAAATTTACAATTCATAAATAAGGAATATTCCTCTACTTATGTAGGTGATAATGTCTCTCAGAAATGGCTTTAAGTTTTCAATTGAGGTCTTCCACATTTTCTGCTAAATTTATTCCTAAGTATTCTATATTTTTATGCTGCTGAAGACAGACTTAAAAAAGTTATTTGCTGCTAGTATATAGAAATTCAATTTGACCTTATATCTTACAATTTTGCTAAATTCACTCAGTAGTTATTTTTTAGATTCCTTTGGATTTTCTATGTAAATAATCAAGTCAGCTATAATATAGGTGGTTTCATCTCTTCTTTTTTCTTTTCTTTACTTTATTGCAACTCCTCCATTGGACCTCCATTACAACGTTGAGTGAAAGGGATAAGGGCAGATATTCTTGTGTTATTTTTAGTCTTAGGTGTAAACCATTCAATAGTTCACCATTAAGTGTAATATTAATTGTAGATTTCTCATCGATACCCTTTATCTGACTGAGAAAGTACTGTGTTATTCCTAGTTTACTAATCTTTTATAAAAAAAAAAAAGAGCTAAATAGTGTTATGTTAAATGATACGCTGCAGTTTGTTTAAGCAGTCCTCTATTGACAGCCATTGTTTTCAGTCTCTTGCTATTATGGACACTGCAGTGAATAATCTTATACATATGTCCTTCCACACCGGTATAAGGATACTGTAGATTAAATTTCTAGACATAGTGATGCTTGATTAAAAGGTATGTGTATTCATCACTGATGAATAGTGATAAATTGCCCTCACTCCCTCAGCAATGTATGAAAGTGCCTGTTTCCCCATACTCTTGCCAATACAATGCACTATAAAACCTCCAAGATGTTGCCGGCCTACAGTGCAAAAATGTCTGCCTTAAATAGAATCTTCCCTACCCAGCCTCTTTTTGTATGTTTTTTAAAAATTATGGTTCTTCTTTGAAGCATCTATTTATATTCTTATCTCATTTTGAGACCTTAGTCTATTAAAAGTTGATTAGCAAGACCTCTTACAAATTAGAGAAAGTAATCTTTTTTATATGAATTGCAACTTATTTGCCTATTAATTTTGCTTCATGTTCTTGGCATACAGAAATGTTGGTTTTTAATGCAGCCAAATTTTTCAATTTTTATTTTATGTTTTCTGAGTTTCAAGTCATAGTTAGAAGCCTGCCTTAATTTCAGGTTATAAAATAATTCTCCCATGGCTTCCAGTACTTTCTGGTTTAATTTTATATGTTAAAATATTTAATCAATTTAAGATTTATCCACATGAGACATGAGGTATGGATTTAGCTTCTCCTCCTGAATGCCTACCCTACTGTCCTAACATCACTTGTTGAATAGTCCATCTTCTTGTCACAGATTTGAAATGCCACTTTCATCATGTATTAAATTCCTGTAAGCATTTGGATCTTTTCCTGGATTATCTGCAATCTTCCATTAATCTTCCTACACCTAAACTAGTACTATAGTATTTTAATTATTAAACTTTATATGTTTTAAAAACTGGAAGGGCTAGACCACTTTGTTGTTTTTTCTCAAATTTTTCTTGATCATTTCTGTTTTTTTTTTTTAATTTTCCTTACAAACTTTCAAATTGGTTTATCTAGTTTCTTTAAAAATCCTGTTATTTTTACTTCAATCATGACAAATTTATAGCTCAACTTAGGGAGAAATGACATCTTTCTAATGTTGAATTTTACTATCAAGAACACAAGGGAGTGACGTCAAAAACGGCAGATTGAGAGACGTCTCCAGATCTCTCCCCTTGAAATAACAATAAGCTGAACATCTGAAACTCTACAAAAAAACACCGAACCTGCACAAAAGCATGTCTGAATGAGGGATCTATGCATAAGAACTATCACAGGTCACAACCCTGGGTGTCGGGCAATAGACTGGGAGAAATAAAGAAGCTGCCTCTTGCAGCCAGAGCTCCCTGTAGGAGGAGGGTGAGGCGAGATGATGCAGCAGGTTCCCTGCACAGCCCTGCCTGGGACATCTGTGAGTTCCACACGGCCGGTGGCACTGCCCAAGGATCAAGGCAGAAAGCAAGCAGAGAAGCGAGGACAGCAGAGAAGCAGGGATGGCAGAGAAGCAACAGTTAATTATTACCAGAAGTGACTGCAAAACACGAGGCTGAGCTATAGCCCCTACCCCTCAACCCAGAGGGGCCCTCCTCTCATATCCTTCAAGACCGAACACTGCGGAGTCCCAGGGGAATCTCAGCAAATGCTACCGAAACTGTCGCTAATACTGACAGGGACTGAGACTGAGGGTAGCAAGCATGATTAAATATCTATAAGAGAAAAAAAGGAATTATTAAAACATTATATAAAGCAGGGATCCAAGAGACTTAGGTGCCACCTACTGGAAACCAAAAGAAAAACGCCTTCTTTGCAACAGGCTAAAGAGAGATCTTTATATAATAAATTTTCTTTCTAAGAAAAAGTAGAATATACTTTCATGCTCAGGTAGAGAAATAGTACATTAAACACCATGAACAACCAAGGTGATAGGCATCTCAGAAAGAAAGAGAAAAATCTCCAGAAAATAAGCTTAAAGACACTGAAATATGCGACTTAAATGGCAGAAAATTCAAGATGGTATTTCTAAAAAACTCAATGAGATCCAAAACCATCAATAGCAACAATTTCAGAAATTGAAAAACAACTAGGCCAGCAGAATAGTTCTTTAGCAAGGAGATTGAAACTCTCAAAAAGAACCAAATATAACTTCTGGAGATGAAGAACACACTGAGAGAGATGAAAAATAAAATAGCAAGCTTGGGAAATAGAGTCAACCAAATGGAGCAAAGGATCAGTGATATCAAAGACAGAAATCTAGAAATATCTCAAAAGTAAGAGAGAAACCAAAGAATGAAAACTAATGAAAGAGAAATACAAGAACTAGCTGATACCATTAGGAGAGGAAATGTAAGAATAATGAGCATTCTTGAAGGGGATGAAAAAGAGCAGGGACTAGAAAGCATTTTCAGACAAATAGTTAACAAGAATTTCCCAAATATAAGGAATGTGCTGGAGCTTGGAATTCAAGAAGTCAACAGAACACCCAATTATCTCAACTCAAAAACGCCTCTCCAAGACACATTGTATTAAAATTATCAAAAATCAATGACAAAGAAAGAATTCTCAGGGCAGCCAGAGAAAAGAAGACAGTAACCTATAAAGGAAAATCCATTAGATTATTGTCAGACTTCTCAGCAAAACCTTACAAATCAGAAAGGAATGGAATCAAATATTTTAACTATTAACTGAAAGAAACTACCAGCCAAGAATAATGTATTCAGCTAAGCTATCCTTTAGAAATGAAGGAGAAATAAAGACCTTTCCAGACATACAAAAACTGAAGGAATTCTTCACTATGAGGCCTGCATTACAGGAAATACTGAAAGGGGTCAGCTCACCTAAAACAAAATAACCAAAAAAAAAAAAATACATAACTATGAATAAGGTAGTCAACTAGCAGGCAGATAGAAGCAGAGGAGTGCAACTCTTACTAAAAATAGAGCATTATAAGCTTAAACAATAAGAAGAGATTTGCTATATAGCAAGATAGTAATAAACGTTCAGCGTACACAGGTACAAATCGAGACAATGACTGATAAGGGGGGGATTCAAAGATCCAAACTCACTAAGAGGAATGGAGATAAGGCACACGCAGAAGAAACTGGACTACTATATAAATACAACTATCCTCTACATATTTGTAATGGTAACCACACATCTAAGATACTTGTTCTGAAGTATATAACATAAAACAAGAAGGTCCAGAGGGAAAATCCACAAAAACAAACCAAAAAAACAAACAAACAAACAAAAAAACCCAGACACACAAAGACAAGGAAGCAATGGAAACATTGAGCAAAAGAAGGCAAAAGATAAAACGGTTATAGGAAAACATCATATTTAAATAATCACCCTAAATATAAATGGACTGAACTCACCAATAAAACAGCACAGAGCTGTAGATTGGATCGAAAAACAAAAACCAACAATATGCTGCCTCCAGAGACACATCCAAGTTCCAAAGACAAATATAGACTCAAAGTGAAAGGGTGGAAAATATTTCAAGCAAATGGCATTCACAGAAAAGCGGGAGTAGCAGTACTAATATCAGATGAAATAGACTTCAAAATCAAAAAGGTAAAGAAAGATACTGAGGGATACTTCATAATGATAAAGGGAATCATGCACCAAGAAGACATAACACTTATTAATACCTATACTCCGAAATATGTAAAGCAATTACTAACAGAACTAAAGGGAGAAACAGACCAAAATGCTATTGTAATAGGGGACCTAAATACACCACTGATATGGACGGATCATCCAAACAGAAAAATCAATAAGGAAATAATATTCTTAAATGACACATTAGACAAACTGAACATAATTGACATTTATAGAGCCTTTCATCCCAAAGCAGCTGCTTATACATTCTTCTCTAGTGCACATGGAACATTATCAAGGATTGACCATATACTGGGACACAGAGATAGCCTCAACAATTATAAGAGGGTTGAAATCATAGCAACCATATTCTCTGATCATAATGCCTTAAAGCTGGAAAGCAACTGTTCAAAGAAAGACAAATACATGGAGATTAAACAACATGCTACTGAAGAATGACTGGGTCACAGAAGAAATAAAAAGAGAGATCAAGAGATACGTAGAAATGAATGATAATGAGAGCACAACATATCAAAACTTTTGGGACACGGCAAAAGTGGTCATAAGAGGAAAGTTCGTATCAGTACAGGCCTAACTCCAAAAACAAGAACAAGCCCAAATAAACAACCTGATGTTTCATCTTAAAAAACTAGAAAAGGAAGAACAAATGAGGCCTAAAATCAGCAGAAGGAAAGAAATAATCAGTATTAGAGCAGAATTAAATGAAATTGAAAACAAAAAAAAGAAAAAGAAAAAGAAAAAAATAAATGTAACAAAGAGCTAGTTCTTTGAGAAGTTCAATAAAATTGAAAAGACACAAATAAACAAAATTAGAGATGAAAGAGAAATAATGACAGACACTGCAGAAATGCAAAGGATCATACAAGAATACTTTGAAAAAGTATATAACACAATAACCTAGAAGAAATCGACAAGTACATAGAAAGATACAACCTTTTTAGACTGAATCAAGAAGATCTGTAAAATCTAAACAGAACGATCAGCAGTATGGAAATTGAAACAATCATCAAAAACCTACCAAAAAGTAAAAGTCTAAGACCAGATGGCTTTACCAGTGAATTCTACCAAACATTCAAAGATTTAATATCTAGTCTCCTCAAACTCTTCAAAAAATTCAAAGAGGAAGCTATACTTCCCAACTCATTTTATGAAGTCAATATTACCCTGATACCAAAACCTAGTAAAGGTAACACACAAAAAAGAAAACTATGGACCAATATCTCTTATGAACTCAGATACAAAAATCCTAAATAAGATCTAGCAAACTGAATACAGCAACATATTAAAAAGATTATACACCATGATCAAGTGAATTTCATCTCAGGATCACAGGAATGATTCAACATATGCAAAAAATTAATGTGATACACCACATAAACAAATTGAAAAATAAGAATCATATGATCATCAATAGATGCAGAAAAAGCCTTCGACAGGATAGCATCCATTTCTGATCAAAACACTTAACAAAATCAACATAGAAGGAAAGTACCTTAACATAATATAGGCCATATGTGACAAACCCTTAGCCAACATCATACTTAATGGTGAAAAACTAAAACCCCTCCAAGATCAGGAACAAAGCAAGGCTGTCCACTATCGCCACTGTTATTCAATATAACATTGGAGATCCTAGCGAGTGCAATCAGGCAAGAGAAAGATATAAAAGGCATCGAAATAGGAAACGAAGAAACTGTCACTATTTGTGGATGACATGCTTCTCTATATAGAAAACCCTAAAGACTCTATAAGAACACTACTAGAAACAATGAGCAAATACAGTAAAGTTTCTGGATACAAAATCAATGTTCAAAAATCCATAGCATTCCTATACTCTAATGATGAACTGTCACAAAAAGAAGTGGAAAAAAATAATTCCTTTTGCAATTGCAACAAAAAGAATAAAATAACTAGGAATAAATTTAACGAAACATGTGAAGGACCTATATAATGAAAACTATAAGACCCTATTAAAAGAAATTAAATAAGATACAAAGAAATGGAAAGATATTCCGTGCTCTTGGATTAGAAGAATCAACATAGTTAAAATGACCATATTACCTAAAGCATTATACAGATTTAATGCAAATCTCCATCAAAATCCCATCGGCATTTTTTAAAGAAATAGAACAAAAAGTCATTAGATTTGTATAGAAGCATGGAAGACCCTGAACTGCCAAAGCCATCCTGAGAAAAAACAACGAGGCTGGAGGCATCACTCTGCCTGATTTCAAATTATACTACAAAGTGACAATAATCAAAACAGCATGATATTGGCAGAGAAACAGACATACAGACCAATGGAACAGAATCAAGAGTCCAGAAGTAAACTCATGTTTATATGGGCAAATAATTTTTGACCAAAAAAGCGAAAAACATACAGTGGAGAAAGGAAAGCCTCTTCAATAGATGGTGCTGGGAAAACTGTAAAGCCACCTGCAAAAGAATGAAACTAGACTGTTGTCTATCACCACACACCAAAATTAATTCAAAATGGATTAAGGACCTGAATATGATGAGACCTGAGACAATAAATTGCACAGAAGAAAACATAAGAACTAAACTCATGGATTTTGGACTTAAAGAGGATTTTATGAATTTGACCTCAAAGGAAGGGTAGTAAAAGCAAAAATAAATGAATGGGACTACATCAGACTAAAAAGCTTCTGCACAGCAAAAGAAATCGTCAACAAGGTAAAGAGATAACTATATAAATGGGAAAATATATTTGCAAGCAACGCCTCAGATAAGGGCCAAAATATACAAAGTACTCATACGACTCAATAATAACAATCAAAAAAATGGGCAGAGGACATGAACATACACTTCTCCCAGGAAGACATAGAAATGGCCAACAAACATATGAAAAGATGCTCGACATTGCTAGCTATTAGGGAAGTACAAATCAAAACCACAATGAGATACCATCTCACACCCATTAGAATAGCCGTTATTAACAGGACAAGTAATAACAAGTTTTGGAGAGGAAGCAAAAAAAAAGGAACCCTCATACACTGTTGGTGGGACTGCAAATTGGTACAGCCACTATGGAAAACGGTATGGAGTTTCCTCAAAAAACTAAGAATTGATCTATCATATGATCCAGCAATTCCTCTACTGGGTATTTACCTCAAAACTTGAAAATATCTGAAAAGATATTTGCACACCAATGTTCATAGCAGCATTATTCACAGTGGCCAGGACATGGAAGCAACAAAGTATCTTACGATACTTTGGGTAAAGAAGATGATTGGGTAAAGAAGCTGTGAGATATATATATATATATACACACACACACACACACACACACACACACACACACACATACATACATACACACACACACACATACACACAATGGAATATTACTCAGCCATCAGAAGATATGAAATACTGTCATTTACAATAACGTGGATGAACCTCAAGATAATCATGCTAAGCGAAATAAGCCAGACAAAAAAGTTAAAAACCACATGATATCACTTATATGTGGGATATAAACCAAAAAGCAAGAAATGAACAAACAGAGACTCATGGCCATGGACAACAGACTAGTGGTTACCAGAAGGGAGTGGGGAGGTAGACGGGGTAAAGGGGTCAAATATGTGGTGACAGAAAGAAATCTAACTATGGGAGGTGAACACACAGTATAAATATATATATATGCCTTACTGTTAAAGTGTACAGCTGAAACTTATTGGATTTCATTAACCAATATCACCATCAAAAAGTAAATAAATAAAAATAAAAAATAAATTAAAAAAAAAGAACACTGTCTTTCCATTTGTTCAAGTTTTCTTTGTACCTCAGAAATCTATAACATTTTCTTTCTGATTCATATTCACAATTTCTTTCTAGGGACTTGTATGGTTTCGTATGTATTTTTTCTTGATGTGGTAAAAGAGTCTTTTTAAAAACTATATGAATGCTACAGATTTCAGTATATTAATCTTGTTCCCTGTCATCTAAATAAGTTCTCTTATCTGCAGTTTTTGGTTAATTTTCTTACCACCTGCAGAGTAGTAATTTTACCTCGTGCCTTCCAATTTTTAAAACTGATTTTTCCTTTCTATTACTAAACAGCCTTAACACCAACAAATCTAATTTTTTGAAAGCAAATGTTTTCTGAACTTCCATTTAATATTTCTGAATAATGAAGCCTGATATAATGTCTGATACATATTTAATGTCATTTTATTTGTTTTTCCCTCAAACACAGTTCTCCAAAAGACCTGAATTTTGTCAACATGGTTTGTTAACTATGGTACTTTTTAGGCATTTAATAACCCTGTGCTGGTAAAGAATGACCCATCTTAGCTCTAAGGGTGAAGAGAGGCACATAAAGTATAGGTCACCCCTGGTGCATGGCAGTTGCGCACTAAGTATTTCATTAGCTGGTGTGGGGGATATGTCTTTTGGTCGCAGACTGTGATTTCTTCCCCACTTCTGCTTTTCCTCTCCCCACCAGCAAAGCCACTCAAATCTGCAGGAAGTAATTTGGAGAGCTGACTGTATATTTAGATGACCCTGTTGGAATTTATCTAAGCAAACAATGCCATGACATGCATGGGCACCTATGTGGGAGGCTACATCTAGAATTTACTGGAAGGAAAAACCTAAGCCTTTCAGATTTTAAATACACAAGGGACTCACGATACAATATTACATTGAACACTAGATGGGGCAAGATCTGCCCGCCTGTTACCTTCTGCAGCATTTTCTAACTGCTCTGAAGAACTCATACCTAGGTACACAAACCTTCCTGATATTCAGCCATTTCTCTAAAAGGGCATGTTATCAAAAGAGGAAGAAGAAACAATTGGTTTAGTCAAAAAGAGGTATTTAGAAAATGTACTTTGGCCCTATAGCCATGCTTCTCATGTTTTCAAGCTTTTCAGTCTTGGCACAGCTCTTCCATGATAAATATGATCATTTCCATCTTAAAACAAACACTTGCTTGTGTAGGAAAAGGAAATGGAGCCCTCAAGGCTATTTCTATCTCCCTAAATCCATCCAAGAAAGGCCAGTCAATAGTAGTTTTTGTCTTCACTTGGAAAGTTGGTATTAGAAAGGTCTGCATTTAAGGGGTGAAAGGACGAGGACTGGCTTCAGAGGTAGAGAGATGGTGATCCTAGGACACACAGTACCCCCCATACCTTGGTGAGAACCCAAGGAGGCCATTTGCCAGGCAAAATAAAACCAGCGGAGCCTTGGCTGTTTTGGGTCATAGAAATAAACGTAGATGCTGTTTGGTTTAAAATGCCGGCAATTCCACTTGCTGGCTGTACCTTAACCCGGCTCTGCATCACTTTTCTCAGCTATAAAATAGGGATAAAAACAGTAGCTACGACACAGAGGTTTTGTGAGATCCAAATAAATACATGCCAAGAGCTTAGAAAAGTACCTGGCAAGTATCGAAAGCTCAATTAATGCTCACTCTTATTATCATCAGTATCTAGATATATGCTCCCCATGGACTTACAGTTGTCATCCCATTTATAGTAAGAGGAGATCCAACTCTGGTTAAGGTACAACTTTAAAGATTCCATTCTCTTTCAATTCCTTCTGTAGGCACAGTTACAAAGAGTGTTCTTTAAAAAAAAATCCTTCTCAAAATGAAAATACATGAAATCTAACATAGTCAATCTCATAGAAGCAGAGACAGGATGGTGGAGGCACCAGTTTAGATGATGATATGCCGTCACCATCGTAGATCAGGTTGCCTAAAAGCAGAGCCTGAGATGGGGATTCTTCTTCAAGTGATTCTAGAGGGCAGTGTTCTCAGGAGGAAGGGAATGAGGAAGAAAAGGCTAAAGAAATAAAAGGCTAAGTGAGAAGGGGATTTCGGCTGGAGACTTGCTTCAGCCTGACCCCCAGGGAGCTCTGGGACACATGCACCCTTGTATCTGTCAGTCACTGGCCACATTCCAGGGGTGGGAGTGGTGGGGAAGGGTAGTCTCCTTGGCCAATTGGCTCTGTTGGACCAAGGGTAATTCCCCAGAGAAGGTGGCAGCTGTGAGTGGCTTTCAGCCAATATATACGACAGCTGGGAGGCAGGCTACTATGTCTGGTAAAGCATAACTGGGCAGGGCACCAACTGCATCCCTTACAATCCTCCTAATACTCATCCACATGTATAGATCTATAAAACATAGAGCATTAAAAAAAATGTGCAATATTATTTACATACCTTAAAATATATACCACAGAAGAACACTGTGAAGCTAACAAGGATATTTACATATTAAAGAATACATATCAAGAAAAAAAATCAAGTTGTGAGTCAGAATTAGAATATGGTTAGTCTGCTCGAAGGTGCTTGGCTGCTGTTTTCCCCATGATTTGTTTGCTGTGTATCAAATGACTGTTGCTAGTCCTGATCAGTGAGAGAAGGGCCTGATGAGATGACTGTGGTATGAGTCCCAGCCCCACACTAAACAGCCGAGACCTGGTGATCTGAGTTTCCTTCAAGGGCATGAGCTGGCTAGTGGCAGAGCTGGGACCACAGTCACCTGCAGGATGAGGATGATGTTACAGTATATTGCACACTGGGCTGTGGTAGGTACATATGAGAACATTTTATAAGGTATACGTAAAATATTAAGGCATTCATTAATGCTTTTAATGTACTATATATCCCGTAGGCCTTCATCTCTTATTTGGGTTTCGTATGCATTAGATTTCTAGTATATTTCCACAAATGCTTCTTTCTTCCCTGCAATTAAGTTGTACCATTTAGTTTGTCTCGGTAGCATAGGGAGAGAGTTAGCTCTGGTAAGTGGCAAATTCAAGATTATTGATTTTCCCAGATATCAAGGAAATTTGACCTGCTTTATAGGGATTGCTTCAATAAATGTAATTAGAAAAAAATAAAATAGTCTCATAGCAGTAGAGACTAGAATGGTGGTGGCCAGGGGCTGGTGGGAGGGAGACATGGGGAGATGATGGTCAAATGGTATAAAACTGAAAAAAAAAAACACCCTTCCCTCCAAGTGTTAAACAATTTTTCTTCAAACTATTAAAACACTGCAGTTTATTTTCCTGGGTTCGGTTATATTTCATTGAGACATGTTTATGATATCTGACACCCAGAATTTAAAAAATAAGGTATTATAGAAAAATGCAATGGGTACTCTCTTCTGCAAATAATTCTCTTTTCTTTCAACTGCTTATAGCACAACATATTTTAGGAAAGAATACTACAAGGATGATTGACTATATTCTTCCTCCTATTCGGTTAAAACCTACTCAATTATTTTTTTAACACCTGCCAGATCAGCATTTTTAAGCTTCATTTGCAACCCATTAGAATATTATGAAATAAATTACTTTTTAAAAAGTAAAATAGAACAGAAACTATTAGTGTGAGTCATATGTAGTAGGGGGAAATCTTGTTTTGTGAGACTTCTATTTCTGTTCCGTCTATGTAAACTTGGATGAAGGAGTGTGTGTACTGGGGGTTGTGATGAAATAAATTTCTTCCTGTGGGTCCCAACCAAGAGTTTGGTAAACACTGTACTAGGCAGTTGGCAAAATGCCTTGTTCTACTTAAATTATCATTATTTCTCAGAGATTCTGCACAGAAGACTCAGTCATTTAAACATATTTACAATTTTCAAAAGAATAGTAATACAAAATAAACCTGAGTCCTCCTTCAGCACATCTCAGTATCCTAACAATGGCAATGATTAGTTTTCCCCTTAACCTTCTCAATGGCCCAAACGTGAGCTACTTACCACGGCACTGCAACTACTGCTTCATCATTACCGCTTTATTCTACAAATATTCACAAGGTGCTTCCTCTGTGCCTAGTTGACAGGAATGAACAAGACCCTTAAAGGAGTTCACTGAGTGTTATTTTTGAGAAGCAGCTGTTTTCTGTTTTCATTGAGAAGAAAGGTGTGGTGGCCACTTGGCCTGCATATCTAGGTGTTTCTAATAGAGAAATCTAGAGCTGAAAAATGAATGTCTGGTTGCAATAAAAAAAGAAAAGGCAACAATTTCTACTTTGTGACAAATAATTGGAGCAGAAAAAATGCACGCAAACTACTTTATAAAACTACTCACTCTGTAACAATTCATATATTACTTTTGCCAGCTCTAGTGTTGTCATTTGAGGACTATGTTTATCTTTATTGTTTGTTCAGTTTTTTCCTTTTTTGGCCTGATTCCTAACCCATTGTCTGTCATGTACATTGCAAATAATCTTTCCTAGTTTATCCCTGGTTTACTATAGACTGTAAGCTCCCTGCAGGCAGGGGCTCTACCTGCTGTCTTCTTGGTGCTCCCCGTAATACCCAGAAGAGGAAAAGACATGCACCAAGTACCCAATCACTTTTGCTAATGAATAAGGAAAAAGTATGGAAGTGTTTACCTTGGAGGAACAGGTAGCCTGGGGCACAATGAGTCTGCATTTGGATTCTGGGTGTAGTTGGAAGAACTCAAACTATAAACACACAGGAAGGACCCTGGAAGCAGAAGATACGCAGTCTGTACCATCTTCCTATATTGTGCCCATGTTTCCAGGGGAGCCAGTAAGAAAACCACAATCATTTTATGAAACTGGTAGGTAGACAGAAAAAATCACTCAGATCTAGAACACAGGCCGACAGGCGACCTAGAGACAAAAAGAATGAGCATACTGTCTGAAGTCGAGTTAGGTCCTCTCTTTCTCATTCTCTCTCTAAAAGCTCAAATTCACAACTAAAATGATTGGAACTTTTACTCTATAACTGGTACTAAAGTGATCTGAAGGTTATTTATTGTACAAGCTTGGTATTTTCAACCCAGCCTTGCAAATAACTTTTTAAAATCTGGTATACCATTTCATAGGCAGATAAAATTGGCAGTGGGTTGTCTCCAATTTCCTTTCATTTTGTGTTTAACACTTAAACCACAAATCTGAAAAGGGGGCTCAGAGCAAGGTACTTCAGTTATACAAATGTTTGGTACAACTTACCACTATCCCACTGGTAGCCACAGGCCCCAACATTTTGATGAAAGAACATACTTACGGGCAATCCAACCAGAACCTTGTGGGTTTCTGTCTAGGACTGGATGTGCCCATGTGCAGAGCTCTCTGACCCCTGTATGACCCTGCCTTCAAGCCCTAAATGTCTGCTGTCTATACTCTCTATGGAAGGCCACTACCCAGCAGTGAGCAGAGAACAGCTAGAGTTTCAGGTAAATCCAGATAAACCTGAATGAAACTGAACGAGCTCAAGAGATAATGTTTATGACCTTTTCCACACAAGAGGCCCCCACAAAGAAGGACAATCTCCGCATTTCCAAAGAAAGCAGTGTCAGGGTAAGGTGTCTCACGTAGGTCTGCACAGGTTAGCCCAGCATGGTGCCCAGCCTCAGGGGGACGAGCCTGTCTCTCGGTGCCTACCACTGTTGTTTGCAAAGAGCTGGATGTCTTCGAGGGTATTGAGCTGCTCTTCAGGACAGCTGGATACACAGAGGGCAGTGGAACCAAGCCTCCCGTCCTTGACTTGCAGATTGCAGGAATCCGTGAAGAACACGTGCCTGGGAGACAGAGGAAACAGGAGAATGTCTTAGAGGATGTCTTCTCATTGTAATTAACTGTGGTTCTTACAAAAATATGCACATGCTATCAAATGTGGGAGTAACTAAGCAAACTTTTGTAATCAAACGTTTCAGCATAATTTAATGTATATTATGCTTCCTGGGGGTCCTCTAGAGAGCCACACAGCTTAGGAACCACACTCAAAGGTCAACAAAACTTCTCTTTTCCAGATTCAGCATTTTCTAAGGGATAACACTAAGGAGTTATCTGAGGAAGTCACTAAACTGGGGCTAGCAGTGGCAGCTCCCAGACCCATGCCCAACACCTCTCCAGGTTGCTAGGATAAAGGGATGCCAGAGGAAGAGTCCTGTAGGTGGCCCTCTAGGGGAGGGATGGAGAGGTGTGCGTGCGTGCGTGCGTGCATGTTTGTGGAAGGGGGGTCCTAGAAGCCTTTTTTCTCTCCAACTGGGGATGAGAGAAAGGGAAGTGGTACAACAGGAGATAGGGGAACAGATTTCCTGGATGTATGATAAATATATACTTTATTATAAGTAAATTTTAACTGTGGTAAAATACACATACCAATTTACCATTTTAAGTGTACAGTGCAGTGGCACTAAGTACATTCATATTGTTATGCAACCATCACCACCCACTCATAGAACTCTTCATCTTGCAAAACTGAAACTCCCCACTGCCTCCCGACTCCAGCTCCTAGCAACCACCCTTCTACTTTCTGTCCCTATGAATGTGACTACTCTAGATACCTCACATAAGTGGGATCGTAAAATATTTTTCTCTTTGCGACTGGCTTATTTCACTTAGCATATCCTCAAAGTTCATCTATATCATAACATGTGTCAGAATTTCCTTCCTTTTTAAGGCTGAATAATAACTCATTATATGTATACACCACATTTTGTTTAGCCATGCATATGTTGATAGACATTTAGGTTGTTTCTACTTTTTGGCTATTGAGATTAATGAAATATAGACTTTCAAAGTGGAATATTTATCAACACTGCATTATGAATACAATGTGACACAGGAGCATGGGTGCACTTGGGCAGCCCCTTCTTCTTCCTGTCTCTGCAAGTGACACCCCCAAGTGCAGAGGGAATGCCCTCAGGTAATCCACACCCTGGAGTACAGAGATTCCCGCTCAGAGGCACCACTCGGGGGTAGAAGTGGTCTGGTCCGAGATTTGTACTTGGTGACTCCACACTTACACTCGGGACCTTTTTAGAGCCTAAAGATCTCTGTCCTAGGAGCTGCTCTTGATCATCAAATCCCCAAAATTGTTGCAAGGCAGTCAGTCTCCATCTTAGAAAATCATGGCCAGGGAGTTCTCTTCCTTCTGGAGACTCCTATCTTTTCTCTCCCCTTCCAGTTTGTGTTGGAGTTGGAGGGGGGGAAATTTGACTCTACAGTGCTGTGGTTGAGAGTGTAGACAGGGGAGGAGGGTGGGACACAATCTCACATTCCCCATGGAGATCCAGGTATTTCCGCACTGAAACAATACTGTGGCCCATGTACACTTGGTAACATATAATTGGTTAAAAATTGATACTTTTTGATAATAATAGTAACAAAATTTACTAAGCCTTAGCTCATACAGGTCTCAATGGATCCTTAAAACAACCTTGTGAGATGGGTCCAATAAACCATACTTAAAAGGCTGAAAACTCAGCTCAGAGAGGTTAAGTGCTACCCCAAGGTCACGCAGCTGAAAAGCAGCAGAGGCTGAATTGGATTTTCGGACTGGCTGATTCTAAAACCTGTGTCCTTACTGCCACACACATGCCTCCCTTTTATGAGCCAGACCCACCGAGTTTTGAATAGGAAAAGTTTCCAGGCTCAGAATGACTTAATTTACACAAAGTTTGAAATATAGTGCCTCTGTAGGTTGGGGATTTACTTGAACACTTACTTTTTTAGGGTCATGTCCTGCCCTGAAAGAGGAGCCCCTTCTATTGGGGAATTCTTCTTGCCACACACGTTGCCAAAGCTGTCATAGCCAAAGAGGAGTCTTCCCGTGGCTCCAGCCGCCACCGAGTAGCCCGTGATGAACATCTGGCAAAACCCAGACGGCACATGAGAGCCTGGCCAAAGGACTTAAGAACTGGTACTCCCACCCCCCGCCCCCTGCCATCCCTGAATACTGACATAAAATGAACTCCCCAGCATCACTGCACTTCTCTCCCTCAGCAACACTGTCAGTCAGGACACTGCTGCCACTCTAACGCTTGCTTTAACAGGTCGGCTAAGAGAATGTTCTAAAACGCTGACACAGATTCCTGTCTTCTCACCCTCTTCTCCAAGAGTCTGTCATTTTTTCTTCTTAGCCTAAGGTCACCAGGACAGCTCAATTTTTTTCCTTTGAGGATCTTCTTTTATCTAAGAACACCAGGGTATGCTACTTCTTTCCCTGAGTTTCTGTCTATGCATCCGTCTGTCCATCTGTCCATCTATCCATCCATCCGTCCGTCCATCCATCCTTCCATTCTCCCTTCCTCCTTTCCTTTTTCCCTTTCTTCCCCTCCTCCCTTCCTTCTTTCCACCGTTTCCTTCCTTCCCTCTCCTCCTTCTCCCTCCCCATCTCTTCCTTTTTCTTTTAGCCTTATAGAGGACTCTGACCCTCAAGAGTTGAGACAAGTTGATATGTACTCAAATACCATTTATAATAAGTGTGAAAATGGTGTTTTGAAATATGCTTAAATACACAAAATAAAGAACCTCAGGAATCTGCGGGACAAGAACACCTTGCAATTTATTAGTCGCTTTTATCCAATTTTATAATGAATGTGGAATATTTGAAATTTCAGCTCAAAATTTCAGTTGTTAATATGCCTGACATGCCTTCTACCAAGATTGAGTATTTATCCTCCCCTAACACAAACTTAATGTTGTAAGTTCCCCAATATACAATGCATAGAATACTATTAATCCTCCCAGTACTGATAGAATTATTCCAGGAGAGAGGATATAGTACACAATTCAATAAAACATAGTATTGATACCATGTTCCTAAGGCACATTGTCCCAAAGCCAAATACATTTCAGATCTTCTGCATTATTAATCTAGAAATCAATAAGTCTTCAAGTACCCAGGTGTGCCAGAGACTGTTACTGGGGTACAAAGATAAACAAAATCAAGTTCCTGTACTCAAAGAACTTAGCCTAGAAGACAAGCAGGACATTTAACTTGCAGACATTCCTGGAGGAAGGCTCCCCTCACCCCAAGCACCTCCTCAGTCTCGTGGTAGATTCCAGGGTTGAGTGAGTCACCTTTCCCGGTGGACAGACCCCTCAGCCTTTACTTCCTTTACTGCACACCCACTTGGCTGGCACAGCTGATCCAACCTCAGCATATTCTTCTCCTGCCCTTCCAACATGGAATGTGGTGAGATCCTGATTGAGTTCAGACTTAGGAGGAGGAAAAGGATCCCATGCTTCTGCCCAGTTCACCAGAGATCTAATAATGAAGTGATACTTTCCACTTACCAGCATTCATGTCACTATCTCCCTTGGGAAACTCGTGGGAGGAGTGGAAAGTTTTGGGGGATGAGTGCGAGAGGATTTTCGTAATCCTGAGTCCCTGCCATACTATACTTCTTTAAACCATCAAAACTTGGTTTCAATTTCAAACACACAATTTCAATTACATGTGACAGGTGATTCAGTAGGTGTGTGTACAAGGTAGGTGTGGCTACCAAGGTCACCTTGGATGGTGCTGGGGGTGGCGGAGGCGGGGAGATGGAGTCTTGAAGACTAGTAGGAAAGGGTGAGGTTGGAGAGGTAAGCAGAGGCAGAGATGGTCCAGACTTTGAAACATTCTGTTCTATGTGTCTTATGAATGTATAAACAAAGGCTGACATTCTTTCTATCTGCAAAAGACCATCCTTGTTTACAATTCTGGACCCTGGCCCCAGACCTCCTTTGTCCAGCCCTCACCCTGGCAGCATCACCAGTAATAATCCTGTCTAGCAAGTCACCAAGGTCAGGATGCCACAAGACCAGAAAAACTACATAGCAGAGGCAGAAAAAAAACACTCCTAAATATCTGTGGTTTAAAAATGTTGCCGAAGATATTAAAAGGCAGTCAGCTAAGAAAGGACTCTCATTATCATTATTCAAATTTAATGTAGTAAGGAGATCAGGCATATTGAAACTTTCAGGTTTATTTTGCAAATGACATGTAATTTTAGAGCAGTTGGTGGCTCTGCGCCACCTCTCGGATGGTTCATAACTGTTCAGGCTATGATGTTCCCAGACGGCCATTGGGCTAGGAGTTCGGTACTAGGTTTGCTGTACTAGGGGCTAGGGAAGACCATTAAATATAACGGCCCAAGGTCAAAGCTGCCAGGCGCAAACAGGACAGCTGCTCCGTGCATTTTTACAACTGCAGACCAGACAGAAACACCAGCCGTCTGCAGGGCATTAAGGAAGAGGTGTCGTAGATGCTCAATTTCTCTGAACTTCTAGAGGAGAGCTCCAAGGGCCACGTATATAGGCAACACAGAACATATGGTTATATCTTTCAGGCCCAACCTTCTACTGTGCCTGTAACCATGTCTGTCCATGTGAAACCAGTCGGGAAAGTCAACAAGTGAACAAATCTTTTTCTAAAGAAAGAGGAACAAATATGATATTTTAGAGTCTAGTCCAACTTAAGTCTTTTCAACAAAGGTAATTACTCTCTTGTAGGTATTATCAGGCTTTATAAATTAATCATTTACCAGGTAGCAAATACATGTCCCAATCTGGAATGGATGATTTCATGAACGTGGTGTTTGAAGAAACTGAGGCTTTTTCTGCTGTTACCTACAACTCTGAAATAAGTATCAAAGCATCAAGATTCAGTTTCTGAGAGATTCTCCCAAGACTAAAATGGCAGAGCCTGATGAGGTCCACCAGCAATCATACACACCTGGAAACTAGGAGGAAAAAATGGGGAAAATATCATTACCTATCTAACTTGAGGGTTTATATCAAAGGCTTGTTTTCCCTGTCAGCTTCTAAACACAATGCACCAAGAGTGCATTTGTTCTGCTCAGCTAAAGTAAGGGTAATTTATTTCTAGACTCACCCTGGATTTTTCTGTGTGAGAGGAACAGCAAACACTTGAGAAACATTTTAATTTTGAGGACTGAGATGGTAAAAACAAACTTCTACCAGGCGAGCTGAGATAAGAGACCACACATGGGCTAATCAAATACCATTGAAAAGGGTAATTCTCATTTCCTTATGGGACTTTCTCTTAGAAGGAAGCCTGCAACAAGACAGCCTCTCCGACTGAGCGAGCCTGGAGGTTGAGACACCTGACAATTCCCCAGGACTGATGTTTATTCTGCCACCATAGCAGGTGTCTCTCATTGCAGCACCAACTTTCACCTGGTGCCCCCAGGAGCCTTGACTTCTCCAGGAACGGCCCTAAGCATGCGATTTACATTTGGGGCAGTTATTTGAGGACATACACTCTGGCACCCACACTTACCAAACCCGTCCAAAAAAGAAAGAACAGGAACAACCACTGCAGATCTGTGCATTTCCTATAAATCTGAGGCCGCCACTCTCTTGGGCCGGGGGTTCTCTCTGCAGAAACCTTCCAGAAAAAGAGGGGAGAAAGTTGAAGAGAATAAAGCACTATACGGTTCCAACCTGGAAATGGAACCCAAACTGGCTTGAAGACTGCTTAAAGTAACTTTTTTTGTTTGCTTTGTACCGTGGCCGCCCAGAGCTCTCCTGGAGCTTGGAAACACCAGCTCGTGCGGAGCGGATGTGAACTTCCCAGTCGCCAAGTCCCTACCTAGCGGTGCACCTGGAGGAGGCCCGAAGGTCGTGCCGGCGCCTCAGCACCGCACTGGGGTCCGAGGTCCGGGCGGGTCTTAATCTGCGCGGATTGCGGGAGGCGGAGGTGTCTCGGCAGGGCACTTGCGTGCAGCAGGGGCGCGACCCGCCTTCCCCCCGGGTCCCTACCCCGGGCCCCTTCCCCCGCGTGGATACTCACCAGGTGCGTGGTGCCGAGGCACCGCATCCTGCGCTCCGAGCCGGGACTGAGGGCCGACGCGGCGCCCGCGGCGGCCAAGACCAAACGGCGGGAAGGGGCGCAGCGCCCCCAGGCGGCCTCCTCCAAGCGCCGCCAACTCTGCTCGCGGCCCACACCTGCCCGGGCGGGTCAGCCGCCCTTACCTGTTCCGAAGGAGAGTTCTGGCCTCCTCCCTCAACCCCCATCCCTCCACCCCCGTCCCCGGGACACCTGCCTCTCCGACGGCAGCGCAGGCGGTCCCCAGGAGGGTCCGGACTGCGGCCTCCTTAGCGGGTCCCCGCCAGCTCTGAGCAGGAAGTAGGAAGTCTCAGCCAATCTGTTCTGAGTGGTGAGGACAGGTATGGTTTTGCTGTATGATCCACAGCGAACAGGTGAGTAGCGCTCACCTGTGCCAGATTCTATTTTACTGCTTTACAAGCATTATTAAATAATCCACACGGCAAAAACTAGCGTTATCCCTAATCTGCAGGTGAGGGAAACTGAGGCGCAGGACAACACTGATGTCACTCGCGGCGGAGACAGACAGAAAACTGTAGGGCGAAACGCTGAATCCAGACACTCCAGGAGATGCTCTCAAGGTCGGGCTCCACAAACACCCGTGCGACTCTCATGCGGCTGCCGTTTTCACCAGGACAGTGGCCTCTGATGGCTCCCACAATCTGTCCTGGAGAAGCCCAAGTCTCTGGAAGAACGCGGGGGGTGCTAGGAAGTACAAGAATAGAAACCCGGGGTCGGGGCTGCTGAAGATGACCTTTATCTGCGAGTGTTGCAGGTGGGGCGGGGCGGGAGGAGATGCTGAGAAGGGAGGTGGGATGAAAGAATTTGATGTTCTGAGGTTCTGCTCTTGCTTCTCTCCTATGTTGCCTTGGGACAATCACTGCCCCGCTCTTCACAGTTGAAATTCTAGTGGAATTAAAACAGCTGCAGACGGACCCCCTGTCCCCATTCACTACCTTCCCCCCAAACACACACGCACCACCAGAGCTGCTGGGTGACTGTTTCTTTTCCATACCGCTTCTCCCCTGAGGGCAGCGACTTCCCCTGGCTGGAAGAATATTTATCAGAGTAGCTGAAAGGCAGGGGATCATGAACTCACAGGCCAAATAACTAGACATCTGAGAAGTACAATTACTATAAAAAGACACAATTGAACACCTATCATCTGAAACTAAGTTATTAGAGCTGATGGACCAATGTTTTTAAATAAGCTTTTAAATATATTTAAGAAGATGAGGGATGACAATAGCAATATGAGTCAGGAAAAAATGAAACTAAAATGAACAAAAATATTAAGCATGAAAAATGGAATAGTTGGAGTGAATATTCACTGATGCTATTTATTAATAATGTAGGATAAATAGTAGAAAAGGTGACGCTAAAGAGGAATTTGTAGTTGGAAGAGCAGTTTCAACACTCCAGAGGCAGCAGGAAAAGGTTAAAAAATAAGGCAGCTTATTTTAAAATTTTTTAGTTAATATTAAAGATAGAACTAAAAGAGAAAAGGAATGACATAAAAATGGAGAGAGGGAAATATTGACACATAACATAAATTTTAAGGTTGAAAGGAAGAAATACACCTCGAAGAGAAAGGGCAAGTCTCAAGCCACATATGTGTATATATATGTTTCAAATACCTTTATTGTTTGTTTTAGGAATTTCCTAAAACTCCATTTACTGGAGCAGTAGACCAGCTACCCAAAAAGCTTTCATCAGGGCAACAGTTCCTCATCAGAACCACAGATCACTATTCTAGGTTATCACATGACTATACCATTCGAGTCTCTCTTCAAACCCTCCCTTACTGCATCCATCAATCAACTATTATATGAAAACCTTTCCTAATCGGTCTCACTGCATTGAAAGACCCATCTTATACCAGACCCTAAAAAAATCTATAAATATCCTATTTTGAAACACATCATATAGGTGAATATTCATACATTCTCAATAATACTAAGTAAAAATAAATCGTCATCGATTGCCTTTAGAAGATTCTGGGTGCAAACTCATTTCGAAAGCTGGTAAACAAAGGGAAAGAATCAAACACATATCCTGCCTCTCTTATATAAATCAGGGTAATTCTATAACTGATGAAGGAGTTTTCTGGCTTGTAAGAGTGGAAGGAATGATAGAATTTAGGGTATCACAGTTTTCCAAACATCACAAAAAGGGACAATTAGACATTAACGACATCCCAGTGAAGAACACATTGCCACTTGTGACGTAGTCATTACAGGAAAGTCCACCTAAATCTACCAAAGTATAAGAAATACAAGGTATAGAGGGACAAGTCAAATGACACCACAGGGATGCCACCAGTAACATCAAAAATGGGAAAGTCTTCAGACACATGACTTAATGTTTTAATATCGTCATCAACAATAACAACAGCAAAAAGATTATAAGAAAAAATGAGAGGGAGAGGAAATCTATAAATTAAAAAAGACTTGGGAGCTATTTCAACTAATTACACTATATGGGCATTGTTTAGATCCAGGATAAACCAACTAGAAAAATAGAAAGAAGGCGGTTCAGAAGACAATCCAGGAAATGTGAATCTTAATTGGATAGTTGATGATTTTAAGTAATTTCTATTAAGGAATTTGGGAATCCGATGATGTTATTTGGGTTAAATTTAAATTTAAAGCAGAGTCCATAACTTTTAGATTTATATACTGAAACTATGACAAAATGATAAGCTAAGATTTGCTTTTAAAATATCCAGGGCAAAGGGAAGTGGGTGGAGGTGTAAGGGAAACAAAATTGACCAGCAGTTGTTAATTGCTGATGTTGGGGGAAGTGTACATTATGTTGGGAGGTTCATTGATTTTTTTTCTTAATTTCGTGTTCATGAAACATGTGGACAATACAGCCACCAGGCTCCCTTCCTAAATGTGATCCTTGGAACATAGCTCCTCAAGCCCCAAGGAACTTTCAGTTTGGTCAAAAATAATTTTTTATTACAAAAGGTTATATATGTTAAATTACCTTATTTACATATACAAGACATTAGTTATATTCTTTTGTGTATATCACATATCACCTACTAAAGCTGTATATAGTATATATATGTTACATATACAACAGCTCTAAGTTATAAGACGTAATAATATAATCACCCTGAACCCACTTCCCATTTTAAGAACTGGAACATTACCATAACGTTCCTCCTGAATACAATCCTGCCAAACTTTTAATCTCACAGATAATCATAGTTCTGAATTTTGTTCATCAACCCCGTGCTTAAACACTCTTATTTCACATTATCTTATTCTTTAAATAATATAATTTAGTTTGCTTTTTAGGGGATGCTATAAAAAGTGGTGGTATATGGTATAAAGTTTGGAACTTTTTTCACTTATGTTTTTTTTCATGGTTGGTTTGAAAATTGAGGCTGGTCCTTCATAGACTTAACCAAACTATTTAACCAGAGACTTTATGACTTAATATGGAAGCACAGAGCAATCAATTTTGTTGTACATAGATGCTTGCACTGCTAGGGGCTGACTGCTGGGTCAAATTTCTTGGCTTTCCTTTATCCATTTCCATTCAGCATAATTGTAACGTTATTTGTATAGCAATCAGATTTCTCATCTCCTGGGTGTCTACATTTGTGCAGAGCAAAGCCCTGTGAATGATCTCAAGACACTTCCTACTTTACTTTGCCAAGTTTTGTACCTATATAATTGAGTTTTGAGAATTCCTTATGTAGTTTAGATACAAGTCCTTTACCAGTTATGTCAAGGGGCCCCAACCTCCAGGGCTGTGGACCTGTACCAGTCTGTGGCCTGTTAGGACTGGGCTGCACAGCAGGAGGTAAGCAGCGGGTGAGCAAAGAAAGTTTCATCTGTGTTTGCGGCTGCTCCCCAGCACTAGCATCACCACCTTAGATTCACCTCAGATCATTAGGCATTAGATTCTTATAGGAGCAATCGGTCCCTGGTGCCAAAAAAGTTGTAGACCATTGAGTTATGTGACTGGCAAATATTTTCTTCCAGTCATTCTTAGCCCAAACCATCATCACCATCTCTCTGCTTCCACATTTGCCTTTCTGTAATCTCTCCCTCCACACAGCTGGAACAATCCATTTAAACATAAATTAGGTCATTACCTCTCTACTCAAAGTCTCTCCGATGGCTCCCACCCTTCTCAGATTAAATTCTGAATCCTTGACATGAATCACAAAATATGTGTCTGGCCACATCCCAGAGTTTTTCTAAGGGTTTGTAAGGGTCATGTTAAACAGAGCTGAATCATGCTGGGGGCCAAGTTTTAAAGAAGAGTTATCACATTGTCTCAAAGAAATGTCTGAACGCTTTTAATGGTTTTCGTTTTGTTTTGTTTTGTTTTTAATGCCTACAGCACCTGGTCTTCCTACGTGGTCTCCCATCCAAGTACTAACTAGGCTCGACCCTGCTTAGCTTCCGAGATCAGACAAGATCAGGCACGTTCGGGGTGGCATGGCTGGTAATGTTTTTGAAATATGTATTTCATCATTGAAGCACTTAGTAAAATAAAAAATCTACCAACCATGTTCTCTACACATAGGTCTCTTTCTTGACTACAGCCCTCAGGAAGCAGTGCTTGAAGTCCTTGCTCAAGTCAAACATCCCCTCTTCTATGAAGCCTTCTCTCTACTCGCTTCCTAATCTGCCCGCAGTCCTAACACCCCACAGAGAAAATGGTTCTCTCATGTTTCCTTAGCTTTGTGTTCACATGTAGTGATTGAATGCATATCTGTGAAACCTGTGTCTGCCTTACATTACTACTGTGGGAAGGACAAGTCTATTAATTCACTTTAAAAATATGCATATATACTGCATCTAATCAATTCAAAACCTCTTTTTTCACATTTTAAAAACTGAAATTGGAATAACTTAAGTGATATAATTAGAAAGCATAGTTTATCAGTGTCTTTTTCTTGGTAGTACATAAAATAATGAATGGCACCTTGAAATTTATACTTACAGTTGATTAAATATGGAATATAAATCCTGTGCGTTTATATTCCTGTCTTCACTAGCAAAAGTTTAAGCATTCCTAAGACGGTTCATTATTTTTGCCATATTACACTTAAATATAAATTGAGTTGGATGGGGGCATCACTTCCTCGCTTCCAAACTGCAGACCTTACCACATGTGTGAAAAGGCTCCAGAAACTGCAAAGCATTACACATATGTTGAGTATTTTTTCACATTTGACGATTACTAATTAATATAAGTAATTGACACTTTTACGTTCTGGCCAGACCATTCCAAGGGCCCAGGGGTCAAATCTGGGGCTAACTTGCCTCGCCGAGGTACACACCCGCTTCCTCACCCGGAGCCAGTCCCTCCCTACGTCACAGGCACCGAACAAAATAATCTCGCCCAAAGGTCCCTTCCGAGCCTGCGCGGGGAGTAAGGCGCAGGCGCAGCGCACTCTGCGCATGCGCGGCAGACGGGGTCGCACTCGGGCTCCCGCGCGGGGTCACGCTGTGCCGGCTGACCCGCTCCTGTCCGGCATGACGAGCTGGGGTCTCGCTGCTGCTTCCGCCTCACTCCAGCGCTATGGAATGCCTGCGGAGCCTGCCCCGGCTCCTGTCGTGCGCGGCGGGGCTGCCCCGGCACAACCTGTGTGCTATGGCTTGCGGCCTGACTCCGCGCGCCGCTATACTACTTGGAGGGAGCCTGGCCGCGCGGCTGTGCAGACCCCATCGGCTCCGCCTGGCAGGTACTGCCCCCCAGCCCTCCCTACTGCCCCTCCGCCCCGCGGCGCTGGGACGCTGGCCCCTCACCGCCCACTCGACCCGCGTGGCTGAGGCTACCCCGCACCGCGTCCTCAGCCTCGATCTTCGGGTCCGCGCCTGGGGTTTTGTCAGCCCAGGTCCGCGGGCAACCCGGGGCGCCACCGTCCGGAACGCGGCCCTGCTGGGATCCGACCGCCCGGCGCTGTCCTCTTCGCCGCCCCTTGTGCAAATCTCCCCTCCTGCTCTGGTGAGGTTTTTAAAAACCTGTGTAACTTTTAGTCGTACTCAGTTCTGAAGATTGGGTTTATCCACTTGAAATATTTAAGTATTAGTTTTGTTTTCCCTGCTTTTTATCTCTTTCTTGTGGAAACAGTTATACATTTGTCTAGTTGCCCAGGTAAGGAGTGGAAACGCACCTGGAAGTGAGACTTCACAGTAAGTTGCTCTGAGAAAGATCTGACTTTGTTTTCAGGTCCTGTGCAACGAGCCAGACAGGGATCAGATTGAGGCGGGGAAGGAGGAATCTGAGTTATTTTTTCACCAAATAATGAAGCACGACGATCCGTTAACATTTTCACAGATGTGAAAATGTGGGTACTCATTGCTCAGAAATAAAAGGCGTTAAAATGCATAGTTTCTCAATAGTGTGCTGTCCTCAAATGTGTTCTTAGTTGTGTTCTCAAAAGCCTCCCAAACTCACCATATCCACCTCCTTCCCCATACTCGGTGGTGAGTTTTTCTGAATTGGGTTCACCCCGTAGTCCCTCCGATAATGCTTGCAGACCCAGGTTGAGTCCATCTTATGTTTTAGGACAAACATTGAGATTTCAGAATCTTTATCCAGACAGTGCTTTAACTTGTGACTAATTAGCAAATGCTGATTTCTAGCGCTGACGTTTATCTCTATTCAGCTGGCTCTTAGTTTGTATTTTGTAAAGGTGCTAACAAATTACATGAGTCATTAAATGTAAGTAATGAGAGAGATTAAGGTCAGAAATGGGAATATATCTGCGCGTTCTGTCGAGTTAGGACTACTTTGGAAGCATAAAATAATGGGTAATTTTACATCTCTTACCTATTCCTCTTATGTTTATTTTTTTTGTCAGATATTAAAATTTACTTGGTTATACTTCAGAGCTCACTTCAACTCGGTCTAATCATGTTTTAACTTTATTTTCTAATAAGATCATTTCAGTTCAGTGGAGTCCGCATTCCAGTTGGTTATTTTATAGGTATTAATGATGAAGTGTATAGTTTATCTGAGCAAAAAAAGTTAATACTTAGAAGTCTGTAGGTCAAGCAAATAATTCTGATATTGGAATGCTGAAAGATCAGGTGGTACTTGAGATCTATGTTTTCTAAAATATATCTACCAATATAATTTGCATGAAGAGCCTTTTTAAATCATGTAAAAAAGAATGAGCATTTTAATCTCAGGACGTTGTTGTACAGTTTATCCAACTCTGAGATACCAATAATAATTAGAAAAGAGTGGTTTGAATCCACAAATTATTCTGATGCCATTACTTAAGCCATTACTTTTAAAAATCATTCCCTGTCAAACCTAATGCAATCGCCTACAAATATTAAAATTAAAAAATAAAGGTGTTTCTTCTTTTTTCTCTAGGAAAAAGTTTCAAAAATTAGTAAAATAGTCTGAAGGTCTCTGCATACTATGAGAGAGGGATCTTAGCTATATGTGAAAAACAAGCATATGATCACAGAGTATTCTCTAATTCATTCTTCAGGTGAAATGCATCGGTTTATAACTTCTGATGTCTCTCAAGCCACTTTAGCCAGTGTAGCCCCAGTGTTTACTGTGGTGAGTATGTATGTTATGTTTGATAACTTACAGAAAGTACTTCTCCTACTTTTCTAAGTTAACAGGATTGGACTGGTGGGTCACAATATTATTTTTTGTTTTATAATGAATCATTATACTTAAAAGTCAGGTTGTTTTTGTGTTTTGCTTATTAGCTGGTGACCTGGGTTGCCAGGTAGATTTGCTTAACAGCACTCTTGAAACTGCTAACGATTGTGGAGCTGTTTTATATTAGAACAGGTCATTCAAACCACAGTTCAGAGCTTCCTACTTAAATATAGGCAGACCTCGGATATATTGCAAGTTCAGTTCCAGATAACCGCAACAGAGCAAGTATCTCAATAAAGTGAATCATAATCTTTTTGCTGGTGGAGGGCCTTGCCTTCAGTATGTAAAAAACACAACATATATGAATAGCACTAAGGCAAAGCGCAGTAAAACAAGATATGCCTGTACTCAGGGTTTCCCCTTGCATGTATTAAGTCCTTGAAAGCTATTAGCTTCCTTTGATGTAAATTTCCCTTTCACACTGATACTTTGTGGTACTTGTTACATATTTATATTGATCTTATTTTTGCTTATGAGAACCAAGCTATATATGGTAGGCATTTATTATGTTATTAACACAGCATGCATGTGTTTCCATGGTAACAATACAGGACTTGTACCTTCAGCTATATTTCAGAGTGTCTCTTTCTCAAAATGCATATTTAGTAGTAATTGGTACAGCCTAGTACATAATGATTTATTAAATATTACTTGACATCTTCAAACTTGACTGTGAAAAGGTATTACAGAAAAGTATTCCCTCTGCCTTACAGGAAATAAATACATTTTCTGCATTGTATCCTCTCTCCAAACTATCAGAAGGGGCCTTTTCTGTAAATCTTTATTGGTTCGGCATTGCCCACCAGAGAGACTTCATAGCCTCCAGTAGATACTTAGATTCACAAAATAAGCCACAGTTGGTACCAGTCTATTCAGAAAAATAAAAGGGAATGCAGAAGGGCCGCATCAGGTGTTTCTTCTTCAAGAGAAGTCCATGCAGCCATCCAGGGGCTGCTTTGTGACAGCTCAGGTGAAAGGAGATGGTATTCTCAAAGATGGAGGTGAGGTCCACCTTGGCTTAGAATCCCCATGCCCTCTAGTGCCAGTATCTCTTGTCACTGTCTCAGAGGCACATCCAGTACTCCCACACGGAACATGGCCAGTTACAAGAGCCATCACATGGCTTCTCACCAGATATCTATAATTTGCTCACCGGCCTTCTAATCCGGTGCAGTCTACCAGTCATCGGGCATTTTTATCATACACAATGTTACCTAGTAACGACTGATACTCCTTCATCGCATTTCCAAGGGAACCAAAATAGAAACTTAATTCAAGTCAGATTTGTCCTAGCAAAGGAAAAAGATTTTTTTTAAACCTTTAACTCAAAACTGAATTTAACCTAAAGAAGAGCAATTATGATTTATATCTGTATTTTAGTATTTGGGAGATATCATAATACCATATGGTATGTTATCGTAAATAGCATACTTGGAGGAAATAATATTTTGTTTTTACTCTCCTCAGACAAAATTTGACAAAGAAGGAAATGTTACTTCCTTTGGTAAGTATCAATAAGTTTTTCTAAGTCACCTTTTTAAATCACATACTGTGAGTATATGGATGTGTAAATGAAGGAGGAGATCCTTCTTCAGCATTGTCCTTCAGTCCTCATTGAAAGTGGCTGTACCTGGACTATGCATATTCTCCGAGAATTTTTTTTCCCGTCAGGAGCCACATTCACCGTAATATGATGTTAAAGGGATATTGGTGTGCAGCTGGAACACAGAGAAACACTCTTCCCTTTTGTTTCTCCTTTTTAGTCTCCCTTTCACTGCCTTAGTCCTCATATTCATCTCCTGTACCATGTTTAAGGTGTCACATAATACCACTGACATTGCAGTGGCAGTGGTTGACTGAAGACAGGAGGGACAAGGCACTGAATGGCAGTCAGATGGAACTCTGCCAACATTGGCTGTAAATAAAACTGAGCATTACTTTATTGTCTGACTTCAAATGCAAGTTTCAGTTCACTTCCAATTCCATGATTCTATTTCTGCTATTGCTGATATCATAGTGGAATATTTTGGGTGTTTTTGCTCAATATCTCCTTCATAAGATTGTTCTATATAGAGCTGTGCCACAGATGTGGTTTGATGTTACAAGTACAGATAATACTATAATCAGTATCATTTTTTGAGTTTATTATGCTTTCTCTTAGGTAATTTAATTTTTAGGTTGGGGACTCTAGTGTGACAACTGACTTTATTTTCTCATTTTGTATTAGTCTAAAGAAAGAAAATTGAACTTATCTCTTCACAGATTTAAAATATGATGATAACGTAGTGAGAAAAACAGAAAATGTAGTAATGTACAAATCATTAAAAAAAAAAAAAAAAAAAAGGTGACCTGTCTCTAGAGCTAGAAATTGATACTGAAGGTTTCTAACAATGTATAGCTATGGTTTTTATATTGGTCCCAAGGCACTTCTAAGTACAGAGAAATTTTATGAAGTATGGGTAACAGGAGAAAATAGCGTTTGACCAGATTTAACATGAGTCTTTTTGAAGTAAAAGTGATTATTGAAAAGACTCATTTTAGCTTTTGTTTCTGGTAATAATAGAAAATTCTCTGGGTGGGATGATGTGCTCCAGTATGAAAATCTCTTCAATTGATTAATTTAGCTCTTTCTTTTTATTGAAAATATTTCTTTTCTAGAAAGGAAGAAAACTGACTTACATCAAGAATTAGGTCTTCAAGCCAGAGATTTGAGGTTTCAGCATTTAATGAGCATCACCACCAGAAACAATAGGATTATCATGAGAATGGAGGTAAAGGATTTTATTTCATCTACATTTCTCCACAGCAGTCTTATGAAAGTTATTGCCCATAGGCTAGTGGTTACCAGAGGACTATAGACTAGTGATTACTAGTGGGGTAGGGGAAGTAGACTGGGCAAAGGGGGTCAAACATAGGGTTTAGGGGGAGGGTGAAGTGGGTAAAGGGGATAAAATAATATAGTTGCCGAAGGAAACTGAATTTTGGGTGGTAAACAATAGAATATACAGATGTCAAATGATAATGTACACCTGAAAATTATATAATTGTATCAGCCAATGTTATCCCAATAAACTTAATTAAAAATTAAAAAAAAAAGAAAGTTATGCCCTGGCTATTTTGGTCAATACCTAGGTTAAATGTAATTCTGTAACTAAAAGAGCTATGTAAAATATAAGATATTTTATAACATGTTCTTAGGAGTAGAATTCATTTTATATGGTTACATACCTATGCTCAGCTGGCATGACTTTGCTCTATTCTGTCTTGGAGAAGTTCTGACAGTGGTCTCCATTCTCACCTTTTGCATTTAGTCTCTAGTTTCTGAAATGATAAGAGAAGTATGTGTGATTATAGTATCTACCAAAACCATATTTTAGTTTTTCACATAGCCCAAGATCTGCTTTAAAGTTTATAATCTTAAGTTAAATTTTTATTTTTATGGTAAGCTTTCTAAAATATATTTATCTTTCTCATCTACTTAGAGTACACCAAGTATGACTTTCTCTAGTAATTCAGAATTAATATGAACATAAGTTATTATGGTAGGCTAAAGTTTAGGGTTCAAAAATAGATGAGGAGACACAGGTCTCAGTGGTATCGACCCTGCAGTGGACATGAGATTTGCTTTCTTCAAAAAGTCTTTGATGGCAGGTTTTTGTCCATTTATTTAGAATTAATAAAAAATAAAATAAAAAGAATAGAAACTGCCTTCTCCCAAGTGATTTTCTCTAGGAAACATTCTTCACTTTTGTTATCAGAAGCTAGCCCCCTTTAAAACAGTATCTCTTTAGTAGAATTTTAGTCATATAAGTGGTATGTATATAGGTATTCACTGTATAATTTTTCAATTTTCTGTATATTATAAATTGGAAAAAAATTTAAATCTAATTTTTATATCACTAATACAGTGGCCACAGATTACCTTTGTTACTCTTCTAACAGAAGATGCTAGTCTTTCTCTTTAGAATTAATTTCTAATTTCTGTGTTCTTTTTTAAAATTTTATTTAAATTTTTTTCAGTTACAGTCAACAATGTTATGTTTCATGTGTACAACATAGCAATTAGACATTTATTTAACCCACAAAGTAATTACTCCATAGCTCTAGCACCCACCTGACACCATACCTAGCCATACAATACAATATAATTGACTGTATTCCCTATGCTGTATTTTACATCCCCATGACTGTTTTCATAACTGGCAATTTGTACTTCTTACTCCCTTTACCTTTTCCACCCATCTCTCCAAGCTGCCTCCCATTTAGTGACCATTAAATTGTTCTCTGTATGAGTTCGTTTTTTGTTTGTTTTTTTTTTTCCTATTTAGTCACAGGGCTTTCAATATCTTATTTTTGTTACTTTATTTTTTATTTTTTTAATTACAATTGTCTTTCAATATTATATCAGTTTCAGGTACAGTGTCGTGATTAGACATTTAACTTAAGTGATCCCCCGTAAGTCTTGCAACCACCCAACACCATACATAGTTATTCAGTATTATTGACTATATTCTTTATGCTGTACTTTACATCCCTGTGACTTTTTTGAAACTAGCAATATGTACTTCTTAATCCCTTCACATTTTTCACCCAACTCCCTAATCCTCTCCCAACCGGCAACCATCAACATGTTCTATGTATCTATGAGTCTCTTTCTGTTTTATTTCGCTCTTTAGATTACACATTTAAGTGAAATCATATGGTACTTGTCTTTCTCTGACTTATGTTACTTAGCACAATACCCTCTAGGTTCGTCCATGTGTCTGTCCATTTTTCCCAGCAGCATTTATTGAATAGACTGTCTACCCCATTATATATTCCTGCCTACTTTCTCTTGCAGTTATGGACCATATAGGTGTGGGTTTATTTTTGGGCTGTCTGTTCTGTTCCATTGTTCTATGTACCATGCTGTTTTGATTGCTATAGCTTTGTAGTGTAGTTTGATATCAGGTAGCATGATACCTGCAACTTTGTTCTCTCTCAAGATTGTTGAGGTTATTCGGGTTTTTTTGTGGTTCCATATAAATTTATAATTGTTTTTTCTAGTTCTGTGAAAAATGCCATTGGTATTTTCATAGGGATTGCGTTGAATCTGTAGATTGCTTTGGGTAGTATGGACAGTTTAATGATGTTCATTCTTCCTATCCATTTATTTATATCTTCCTTAATTTCTTTAATGTCATAGTTTCCCGAGTACAGGTCATTTACTTCCTTGGTTAAATTTATTCCTGGATATTTTATTCTTTTTGATGCAGTTGTACATGGAGTTGTTTACTTAATTTCTCTTTCTAATAGTTCATTATTGGTGTATAAAAATGCAACTGATATCTGAACATTAATTTTATATCTTTATTGATTTCATTCAGTAGTTCTAATAGTATTTTGATGAAATCTGTAGGATTCCCTTTATATGTAGTATTATGTCACCTACAAATAATGACAGTTTTACTTCTTCCTTTCCAATTTGGGTGCCTTTTCTTTTTCTCATCTGATTGCTGCGGCTAGGACTTCTAAGTACTGTGTTGAATAAAAGTGGTGGAAGTGGACATCTTTGTTTTGTTCCTGATCTTAAGACGTTTCATCTTTCCCCTGTTGAATGTGGTATTAACTGCGGGTTTATCATATGTGGCCTTTATTATATTGAGGTATGTTCCCTCTAGTCCCACTTTGCTGAGTATTTTTATCATAAGTGGATGCTGGATTTTGTCAAATGCTTTTTCTGCATCTATTGATAGATCATTTTTAGACTGCATTTTGTTTAGGTGGTATATCATATTGATTGATTTTCAGATATTGAACAAACTTTGTTTCCTGGGAATAAATCATTCTAGATTATGATGTATGATCCTTTTAATGTATTGCTGAATTTAGTTTGATAATATTTTCTTGATTTTTGCATTTGTATTCATCAGGGATATTGGCTTATAATTTCCTTTTATTGTAGTGTCTTTAGGTTTCATGATAATGGTAGCCTTGTAAAATGAGGTTGAGAGCTTTCCATCCTCTTGAATTTTTTGGTATACTTAGAGAAGGATAGGTGTTAATTCTTCTTTGAATGTTTGGTAAAATTCACCTGTGAAGCCATCTGGTCCAGGGCTTTTGTGTGTTGAGAGTTTTTTTAATTACCAATTTGATTTCATCAGTAGTTATTCGCCTGTTCACATTTCCTTTTTATTCCTGATTCAGCCTTAAAAGATTGTGTTTCTAGGAGTTTATACATTTCTTCCAGGTTGTCTAGTTTCCTTTATTTCCGTGGTGTCAGTTGTCACTTCCCTTTCATTTCTGATTTATTTGTGCCCTTTTTTTTTTTTGATGAGTCTAGCTAAAGGTTTATGAATTTTGTTTATCTTTTTAAAGATCCAATTCTTGGTTTTATTGATCTTTTCTATTGTTTTTTTAGACTCTTATTTATTTCCTCTCTGATCTTTATTATTTACTTCCTTGTACTCACTTTGGGCTATGTTTGTTCATCTTATTCTAGCTCCTTTTGTTGTAAGGTTAGATTATTTGAGATTTTTCTTATTTTTTGAGATAGGCCTGTATTGGTATAAATTTCCCTCTTGGAACTGATTTGGCTGTGTTCCATAGATTTTTGTGTCATTTTCATTTGGCTCAAGGTATCTTTTGATTTATTCCTAGATCTCGTTAATCCATTCATTGTTAATTAGCTTGTTTTTCAGCCTCCATGTGTTTCTGTATTTTTCAGTTTTCTTATAATTGATTTCTAGTTTTATACCATTGAGATCAGAAGATGCTTGACACGATTTCAGTCTTCTTAAATTTTTGAGACTTGTGGCCTTAACGTGTTCTGTCTTGGAAAATGTTGCATATGCACTTGAAAAGAATGTATATTCTACTGCTTTAAGGTGAAATGTTTGAAAAATATCAATTAAGTCTATCTGATCTATGTGTCATTTAAGGCCACTGTTTACTTGTTGATTGGGTGATCTATTCATTGATGTCAATGGGATGTTAAAGTCCCCTACTATGACTTTATTACTATCGATCTTTCTCTTACGTCCATCAGTATTTGCTTTATTTATTTAGGTGCTTCTACATCGAGTGCGTAGATGTTTACGAGAGTTACATCCTCTTGTTGGATCTATCACTTTATCATTATGAAATGCCCATCTTTGTCTCTTATTACAGCTCTTGTTTTAAAAGCTATTCTGTCTGATATAAAGTATTGCTACCCTAGCTTTTTTCATTTCCATGCGCATGAAATATTATTTTCCATCCCTTTTCTTTCGGTTTCTGTGTGTCTTTCGATCTAAAGTGGGTCTGTTGTAGGCAACATATGTATGGATTTTGTTTTGTTCTCCATTTAGCCACACCATGTCTTTTGATTGGAGCATTTAATCCATTTACATTTAAAGTAGTTATCTATAGGTATATAGTTATTCCTGTTTTATTGTTTTCTGATTGTTTTTGTATTTTTTTGCTGTTTCTAATTCTCTTATCCTCTTATATGTTGATTGCTTTATATAGTGTCATGTTTAGAGTCTTTCCTCTTTATTTGTTGTGTCTCTCTTCTAGACTTTTGATTTGTGGCTACCACATGCTTATATACCAACCTATGTTTATAGCAGTGTATTGTAAGTTGATGATTGCTTAAGTTCAAACACATTCTAAAATCATTACCATTTTTACTTTCTAAAAGGTTTCTGGTTTTGTTACTATCTTTTACTTTTGTGTATGTTTATGGGTATCTCTTAGTTTATTTTTGTAATTACACGTGATCTTTTGCCTTTTAACCTTTATTCTGACTAGTTGGTTGATACACTGCTTTTACTGTTTGCCTTTGTCAGTGAGAATTTTTTTCCCGTATTTTCTTATTCATATTTTTTTATATTTTCTACTTAAAGAAGTCCCTTTAACATTACTTGTAATATTGGTTTGGTCGCGACAAACTCCTTCAGCTCTTTCTCTCTTGGAAATTATTTCTCTTTCAATTCTAAATAATAGCCTTGCTGGGTAGAGTAATCTTCGTTTAGGTCTTTGCTTTTCATCACTTTGACTATTTCATGCCAAGCCCTCTGGCCTGCAGAGTTTGTTGAGAAATCAGCTGACAGTCTTATGAGGGCTCTCTTGCATGTAACTAATTGTCTTTCTCTTGCTGCTTTTAAGATGTTCTCTTTGTCTTTAACTTTTGGCATTTCATTTATGACCTGTCTTGGTGTGAGCCTCTTTGGGTTCCTCTTGGTTGGGACTCTCTGTGCTTCCTGGTCTGATTTCTTTGCCAGGTCAGGGAAGTTTTCTGTCATTTCTTCAAATAGGTTTTCAGTCCCTTCTCTCTCTTTTTCTGGTACCTCTATGATGAGAATATTGTGCACTTGATATTGTCCCAGAGGTCCCTTAAACGATTCTTATTTTTTTAATTCCTTTTTTCTTTTTGCTGTTTAATTGAGTATTTTCTTCTACCTCTGCTTTATCTAATCTACTGTTGACTCCCTCTAATGTATTCTTTATTTATTATTGTAGTCTTCATTTCTGACTGGTTCTTTTTTTACGGTTTCTCTTTGTGTAAATTCTCACTGAGTTTCTCTGTTCTTCCCCTGTGTTCACTGAACATCCTTATAACCAGCATTTTGAACTCTATCTGGTAGATTGTTTGTCTCCATTTCATTTAGTTCTTTTTCTGGAGTTTTGTCCCTTCTTTCATTTGGGACATGTTTGTCTCATTTTGGCTGACTGATGCCCTGTGTTTATGTTTATATATTAAGCAGATCTGCTCTGTTTCCCATCTGGACAGAGCAGCCTTATGTAGAAGGTGGGGCCCCATTTGCAGTCTCCCTGTTTACCTGAGCCGGGTGCTCCAGGGTGTCTCCTGTGTGAGTTGTTTGTGCCTTACCATTGTAGATGAGCCTTGATTGCTGTTGGCATGTCATTGAGTGGGATTGACCCTCAGGCTGACTGGCTGTGAGGGCTGGCCGTGACTACAGTGGACAAGCTGTCGTGCCGGGACTGAGACTAGGGGATAGAGGTTGCTTTAGTGGGACTCTGGTGCCAGCTGAGTCTGACCTTCGGATGTGTCATTTGTGTAGGTTGTTGGGTGGTGATCTGGTGTCATCTGAAGCCTGCCACTGGATTTATTGGTTCTGGATCCTGGGCTTGGCTTAGTGCTGCCTGGTGAGAGCTGCAAAGTCATCTACAAGTTGGTTGCCACTTGTGCTGGGCTTGGAGGCACTTGGAAGAGGCTATGCTATGAACTGAGGCCAACTGCCACTAGTGCTAGACTTGGGACCCTTTGGTGAGCACCACAGTGTAAGCTGAGGTCGGCTACCTCTTGTGCTGGGTTTGTGGCTGCTTAGTTGACTGTGTTCCAAGTCAGCATGGGCTGCAGCTTATGCCAGGCTTACAGCCACCTGATGGGAGTTATAATGCAAGTTGAGCCTGCTCGCTGCTTGTGGTGCCCTTAGGGCTGCTGAGCAAGAAGTACGGTGCACACTGAGGCCAGCACTGCTTGTTTGCAGTTTATGGACCTTTGAATGATTTTAAGAAATCCGCAGAGAAAGCTGAGGTAGACTGCTTGTGTGTAAAAGCCACTGGAAGCTGCGCAGGCTGGGCATACAAGATGGGTAAGGTCTCAGGAAATCACCATGACAGGGTGAATGGTGTTAATTAGTTTGATGGAGTCTCAGATTTGGCAGCTGCCTGTGCCTGCAAGCTGGGTAGGGAGAAAGCTCAACAAAGGAACAATGGCTACTGCCAGCACTTCTGTTTCCAGAGAGAGCTGTCCTGACTACTGCTCCTCCCAGCTTTCACCTTGAAGCTCGTCAGTTCTGTGCTTCCCCATATGACCCTGGTGTTTTATGAACTCCTGCTCATGTGTTGGAACCCAGAGTGAGTCTGTGAGGGAGTAAGTTTGTACACAGGCCCTTCAAGTGAACTGCCTGGGGCTCCAGCAGCCCTTCGTCTCAGATGCTATCCCCGCTGGTTTTCATAGCCAGATGTTATAGGGACTCCTCTTCCTATCACCGGTGACCTGGGCTGGGGAGCCTGATTTGGAGCTGTGACCCCTTGCTCCTCAGTGGGGACCTCCACTGCTGAGATATCCCTGATGTTATTTTCCTCCTGATTTTGAACAGCCACAACGGGATGTGGGACCAGCCCATTCTGCCTCTCAATGCCCCCACCCCCACCCGTATCAATGTGGCTTTTTCCGTGTATCCTTAGTTATAAGATTTCTGTTTACATAGTCTTCAGGTGGTTCTCAAGGGTGGTGGTTCTATAGTTGTAATTTTGATATGATTATGGGAGGAAGTGTGTACAGTGTTGAGTTTCTCTGTCATCTTGACCGAAAGTCCATAGTGCTCTAAATTAGAGCACTAAAGCTAATAAGTTTTATCTTCTTAATTTTAGAATAGCTTAATATTGATATTTTTAAAAGGTGATATTTTATTTTAAAAAGGAAACTTTCCCATTTCAGCCAAAGTAATCTAATTAAGCTAAGTCTTTTCTTAAAGTGTACTGAATACATGACTTTTAAGAAGACCTTACCTTGTTTCCATTATCCCTATTTTTCTCACAGTTAGTTAGCATGGTAGTCATAATACATAATTTAATTCTGGTTCTGTTGAGAGTGAGTTAGAGGTATGAAGATTTACATATGTATTAGGCTTCCTTTCTTGAAAAAAAATACTATGTCGGGTTTTTTTTTTGAAAAACCAAATGAATAGTGATTTGATTTAGGCTTAATTCAAAATTAAGAGTATTAAATCCTATTTTATGACTTATATTTTTCCTACAGCTCTACAACTTGCATATACATGTATGCATGTATATGTATGTGTACATTTACATATATGTTCTTTTTTTTCCCCAGTATTTGAAAGCTGTGATAACTCCAGAGTGTCTTCTGATATTGGATTATCGTAATTTAAATCTAGAGCAATGGCTATTCCGGGAACTGCCTTCACAGCTGGCTGGAGAGGGTCAACTTGTCACATACCCTTTACCTTTTGAATTTAGAGCTATAGAAGCACTCCTGCAGTATTGGGTAAGCCTGTATTTATTTAGTTTCTTGAATTAGTTCTGGTTTTAAAATTATATATAGTAGGAAAACAAATTGGTATTGTTTCCATGGCACTTGTTATAATCATACTCTCACTCCAGACAAAAACATCTCTAAAGGTCCTGTATGAAGAGTGTACTTAATTTTTAACTTTATGACCCAATCAGATCTAGGTTTTGAGAGTCATATTATGACATTCATTGAAGCACATTTCAATTTGGCTACCCTTTGTACAATTTTAATACCTGTATTCAGGGGCGATGGTTCAAAATACTTGTCCTAAATATGATAGAAATGAACATATCAAAAAAGTTTTAAATGTATTTTATTCTCTAAATTAAATTGTATGTATATTGTAAAAGTGCTTACATGTGATAAATATTACAGCACAAATCATTCATCAAATCATTCTAATACTTTCCAAATCATTCTTTGCTTTGTTTGAGGCAGCTAAATGAAAGCCTTTGTTTGAGACCCAGTTTGACGTTGGAACCATGTACACTTCCTCTAATGACTCTCACATTAAATCAATGGATGTATGGCGATCCTGTCAGGCCCTGAACAAGGATGGCCACTGCTTTCCTGGTCCCCACAAATCTGTCATTATCTTTTCTTTCCTAATAATACTATTAGGATAGTACTATTCAGGAATGCAAATGTTGGTGCTAGGAATGCTCTTAGCACCTAACCAGAGTAGGAAGAGGAGGAGGGTAATGGGGACATGAGGAAGGCAGGGATTGGGTGAACCTGGTACCCTTCTCTTTTGTCTGCTTCATTCTACTGATGGAGTAGGAGATGGCTGTATTCCATGCTAAGGTTAATTGCACAACAGCACCAACTAGTACCAGCCAATGAAATGGTGACTAGTTGGAGCATAGTTACTAAGCAAAAAAACGGGAGAGAGAAAGAAAGAGAAGAGAAAAGGTGCAAATGATGGTCAGTGGCAGGCTGCACAGGCTGAGGAAGCCCATAGGAGCTCATGCTGAGATAGAGTATATACTGGCATTTATATCATTAATTTTACTGCTTAATTCAGTTACTGTTGTGCTGTTTACTAGTTGGTATGGAAATATTTCAGTATTTTAACAACTGGTATATCAGTGCGTACCTGTTGAATATCAGTTGTGCCTATATTAACCTGAATACGAAGTATACTTTTGACTTTACACTGTTTTGTTGTATTTTTAAAATTCAAGTTATGTTTCAGTTTTCAAAGTTTTGTTCACAGAAATTTCGAATTCTATTCTGTTTATATAGAGTATAGATATTGTTTACCAAATGTGAAGTTTGTGTTTTAACCACAGAATGGCAGATTTTATTTTAATTAATCAATCTTCCATTCTTTCATAACAAGTGTTTATAAGGGAAGACTCTTGTAAGTGTTAATTCCCTATCAATCTAATGTGAACCTGGTAATAACATTATGTATGGTTATCTTTTAACCGAAGAGAACAAGTTTTTGAATCATCTGAAATAGGCATTTTAGCAATGACTGTGTTTTGAAATGTTGCTAGCTGTCCTAACTATTCTACATTTCTGTATTTAATCAGAAGATTCCCTGACCCTGAGTATTCTAAAAAGGTTGTTTTAATTCTTATGAAAGGTCATATTGTTATCTAGATCAGCACTCTTCAGGGGAAACTGAGCATTTTGCAGCCACTGATTCTTGACACGTTGGAAGCTTTAGTGGATCCCAAACACTCTTCTGTAGACAGAAGCAAACTGCATATCTTACTACAAAACAGCAAAAGGTAAATGTTGGTAATTGAGACACAAATATCTTTAACTTCTCTTTTAGTAGTTTTAACAGCAAAATGTTCAGCATAAATTCAGATATAAAAGTAGTGTGATTATTACCTATTTTTAAAATGCCAGCTAATTTTGCAAATGGTAACAACTACTCTCAGTCCCTTCAGAGTACGGAAGTAGCCTTGGTGGAAATTGAGCCAGAAGGGGCACACAGAGTAATATCTCCTCAAAGATATTTTGCACGAAATGCTATAGCTCTATCATGTAGCTTTGGTTTGAGAGTTGATTCCTAATCTGCATGGTAAATATCAAAATATTTTTTTACAAGTGAGTGTTTATCATGAATGTATGTGTGGATCTACTTAATAAGATACCCTAAGAAGTCACTATTCTTACAGTGACATGTTGTTATAAGTCTATAGGTCATTTCTGAACAATATTCTTACAGTCTTTCAGAGTTAGAGACAGATATTAAAATTTTCAAAGAGTCAATTTTGGAGATCTTGGATGAAGAAGAGTTGTTGGAGGAGCTCTGTCTAACCAAATGGAGTGACCCACAGGTCTTGTAAGTACGGTCCTGCTTTGTTATTCTCTCAGAATCAGTCTTCTGTCTTATCAGGATTATTTTTCATAGAGAACATAACATTTTTCTGGGCTAGATAATATAGGCACTTTTTATCCCCAATTGTTGTACTATTTCCTGTGCTGTATTGCATCTAATTCAGTGTAACAGGATATATTGAGTGCATACTGTGTATACAGCATGTGCTGGTGTGTGATGAATATAAACACTCCATCACCTTTATTTTCAAGGGACTGACCACCAAAATGGTCCACACAGCTACCCAAATAACTTACCTAGAAGATACAGTGGAAGAGAGGGAGAGAGATTAACACAGGGGAGGGAAAGAGTTGGGTGAAGGAAGATGAGTAATACATTGGTATATATCCTGTAAGTTTGGTCTAATACAAAAATTTTCATCGTATAAACCTTTATGTCTTATGAATTTAGAAATCATTTATTCTTCTTGTATGTACTTAACTTTTTTAAGTACTCAAAATATTTCATTTTGTTCTTTGTGGACCACTATCAGAAGTTAATACAGACACTTTTGTAATGTATATAGTCTCCACAGTCTGTACAGATTTTTTTAAGTATTTCGAGAAGTTAGTTATGTGTATTCTAACAAAGAAAACATTAAGATAAAAAGAGCTATTACAGCAAAAATATGCAGAAGCAGAAACATGAATACACTTGTTATTCTTGTTTGCTTTGCTTATTAGGCCAGTCTATCTCGAATAGGCTTTACAATATAAGTATCTTACCAAGTACTCTGTTTCCATTTATTCTTTTTGGTAGGATGGGAGTATAGGTAAGGGGGGCAAAATAACTATGTATTGTCATCATTCATAAACATTTTCTTCATATATAAAATGACATGTATTTACCTTGGGAAGGAAATGCTCTTTTTTCCATTACAGTTGACATTGAGTATTATATTAATTTCAGATGTACAGCATGGTGCTTAGACATTTATATAATTTATGAAATGATCCTCCTGATTAGTCTAGTACCCACCTGACACTACGCATAGTTATTACAATATTATTGACTATTTTCCCTGTACTATACTTTGTATCCCCCTATTTTGTAACTATCACTTTGTATTTCTTAATCCCTTCATCTTTTTCACCTAGCTCCCCAAACCCCCTCCCATCTGACAACCATCAGTTCTCTATATCTATGAGCCTGTTTCCATCTTGTTTATTTTCTTTAGATTCCACATGTAAGTGAAATCATATGATGTTTGTTTTCTTCTGTCTGACTTATTTCACTTTGCATAATACCCTCTAGATCCATCCATGTTGTTGTGAATGGTAAGATTTCATTATTTTTTATGGCCAAGTAGTAGTCAATTGTATATATGTACAACGTCATCTTTATCTAGTCTTCTGTTGATGGGCATTTAGGTTTTCATATCTTGGCTTTTGTAAATAACCCTGCAGTGAACATAGGAATGCATATATCTTTTTGAACTGTTTTTTATTTCTTTAGATATCCAAAAGTAGAATTGCTGTATCATATAGTTCTATTTTTAATATTGTGAGGGACCGCCATGCTGTTTTCCATAGTGACTGTACCAATTTGCAGTCCCACCAACAGTACACAAGAGTTCCCTTTTCTTCACATCCTTGCAAATACTCTTATTGATAACAAGTATTCTGACAGGTGTGAGGTGATATCTCATAGTTTTAATTTGCATTTCTCTGATGATTAGTAATGTTGAACATCTTTTCATGTGTCTATTCGCCATCTGTATGTCCTCTGGAGAAATGCCTATTCAGATTGTCTTTCGGTTTTTTAATTGGATTCTTTGTGTTTTTTTGGTGTTAAGTTGTACAGGTTCTTTTTGAATTTTGTATATTAACCCCTTAACAGCTGTATCATTGGCAGATATCTTCTCCCATGCAGTAGGTTGTCTTTTCCTTTTGTTGGTGGTTTACTTTACTGTGCAAAAACTTTTTAGTTTGATGTAGTCCCATTTGTTTATTTTTTCTTTTCCCTTGCTACTAAGAAGGATGTCAGAGAGTTTCTATATTTTCTTCTAGGAGTTTCATGGTTTCAGGTCTTACGTTTAAGTCTTTAATCCATTTGGAGTTTATTTTGGTATATGGTGTAAGAAAGTGGTCTAGTTTCATCTTTTGCACATATCTCTTATTTTCCCAATACCATTTATTCAGTAGACTGTTTTTACCCCATTGTTTATTCTTGCCTTCTTTGTCATAGGTTAATTGACCATATAGGCATGGGTTTATTTCTGGGTTTTCTTTTCTGTTCCATCGATCTGTGTGTCTGTTTTTACGCCAGAACCATGCTGCTCTGATTACTAAAGCCTTGTAGTGTAGTTTGCTATCATGTAGCGTGATACCTTCCACTTTGTTGTTCTTTCTCAAGATTGCTGTGGCTATTCAGGGTCTTTTGTGGTTCCCTATAAATTTTAGGATTATTTGTTCTAGTTCTGTTAAAAGTGCTATTGGTATTTTGATACAGAGTGCATTGAAGCTATAGATTGTGGAAAGGACATGTCCTTTATGTTCATTTTTAGTTTTTGGTTTTGTTTTTGCCTGATTTGTTCTTATTGTTCTTTTGGTTTTGCCTGATTTGTTCTTATTTTCACTAATACATCAGCATTCACACATCTGGATTTTCTTGTAACTGATAGTGTATGTTTCATGAAAGCATTTTGAATTGGGGCTATGAAACACAATGAAGCTACCTAGCCTGTATAAGGATGGAACCTGTGCCCTAGAGTTACCTGTTTAGGATCAAGTGATAAAGCCACTTACAGATTGGCCTCAATTATAATAATAGAGAAGACGAAAGCTAGTGTTTTCATTGGTAGCTGCATATTATGTACTAATTCAGGAAGTTTTTCAGTCCTAAATGTATGGTGCATATATCAGGGGCATGTTAATTATGTTAACTCATGTAATTGAAGTGAAAAGAGCAGCACTGGAATTGACCATGCAGAAGAGATGGAGTTGCTACTGGAAAACTACTACCGATTAGCCGAAGATCTTTCCAACGCAGCTCGGGAACTTAGGGTGCTGATTGACGATTCACAGAGCATTATATTCATCAATCTGGACAGGTAAGAAAGCATCATATAAAACAATCAGTAAGTGTTTTCTTTATAAAATAATTATTGTAAAGTAATAAAGCTTTTAAGGAGTTGTCATTTTGGAAGGAATTATACCATTGTTATCATCTATGACTACTTCATGGAAGTGCGTCTTTTTTTCTTTTTAAGGTATACATTTATTCTGTGTTGTTTTAATAGATTATTTGGTGGATTTGCTGTGTATAGTTGGCTCTTCTGATCTAACTAGGTGTTCTTTCTAGCCACCGCAATGTGATGATGAGATTGAACCTGCAGTTGACCATGGGAACATTCTCTATTTCACTCTTTGGACTAATGGGAGTTGCTTTTGGAATGAATTTGGAATCTTCCCTTGAAGAGGTTAGAATGTATTTAGTAATCTAGAGATTATTTTTTTAATGTTTTAAAGATCCGTTTTGTAAATGGATTTTACAAAGAAAGTCTTCATATGTGTACTCCCTAATGAAATAAAATATGTACTCTAATTCATTTAAAATTCAGGCAATATTGCTAGACTCTGTTATAATATATAAGTACAGCCTAGGTTACCTTATGTTTCCCAAAAGATGTTAACTACACATTGGAAGGGTTTGATAAAACAGTGTTACCCTGTGAGACAGTGTCAGTGAAGGATTTTTATTTCTTTTAATTCTTATATGTCCGTCTGGCAATGTTCCTAGTTTGCATGCTTTATTTGGCTCAGTCATCACAACTCTGAGAATGGATATATTTTCCCCCTTTATAGGAGAGAAAAGTGAGGCTCAGGAAACTTAAGTAACATGCCCAAGGCTACAGAGCTAGAAAATAATGGAGTTAGGATTTGAACCCAAAGATTTGCATTTTCCACTCTTCTCTGCTGCCTTTCCATGCTAACATGACACTGAACTCACAGAGCTGTTCATGTCATTGTTGCCTTGTATTTTCAGAACATATCTTACTGTCAAGTATCTAGAAATGAATCTGAATCTGCAGTTGGCATACTCTGGCTCTGGATTCTGTGTCCTGATTAACCTAACAGGTCTGTTCTATTGTGTCTGTGCTGTCCCCCTCGTCCAACTGATATCATCTCATCAGAACCACTGATTGCTTTTAAAAAGTGGTTTTTAAAAGAAGCAAATCTGATGCTCACTCTTCTGTCTAAAACTATTCAGTAGCTTTTAATTGCCTTCAAGATAAAAATCGAATCTACTTGACCCGTAAGGCTTTTACCTGTAAGGATTTTCCCAGTCTGCTGTACCCATACCTCCATCCTGTCTCCAGCTACGTTGCTCTCACGGTCAGTTTCATCTGCAGTTTTTCTTCTCCTTCATGCTGCCTCTACACATCTCTCCTTGGCTCCCACCTTTTTGCCCTAGCTAACCTCTTGTCTCTCAGATCTCAACTTACATGTCACTCCCAAGGAGGATCTTCACTGACTGAGCACCCGATCCAGCCAAATAAAATTACTCCCCTTATTATATCTCCCCAAATAATACCACATTTTCCATTTGCCATGTTCCTCAAATTTGCATTTACTGTTTAAAGTCTTCAAAAGATCATAAGCTCTGTGAGGCAGTATGTATTAGTCATTTTTAATGTTCCTTATAATAAGATGTAAAAGAAAAACGTAATATGTTTGTTCATTCATCATAACAAACATGCTTTTTAGTGCCTATTTAGTGCCTTGTGGAGGTTACATTATAGTGGAGGAGGAGCGAATAAACATACACAGTATGTTAGGTGGTAAGTGCCATAAAGAAAAGTAAAGCCAGATAAAGGGATAGAAAATGTTAGGAGGTGGTGGTGAGATGAGGGGCATTTAAGAGGTAGGGTAGTCAAGGAAGGTCTTTCTGAGAAGGTGACACTAGAGCAGAGACCCGAATGAAAGGAGAAAGTGGGGAGATCTGGGGAGTGTTCTAGGCAGAGGGAACCACATATGTAAAGACAGACAGAGCTGAGTTTGTTCAAGAACCAGCAAGAAGGCAGAGTGGTTAAAAGGTGGTTCGAAGTAGGGAGTGAAGTCAGAGGACAGACAAGTGGGGGATTGTGTTGATTTTGTAGAGCATGGTAAGGGTTTGGACTTACTTAATTGTGATAGGAATCTTTTGGAGGCTTTTGAGCCCAAATCTAGACTATTAGAAAGTTCAGAAGTAAGCAAAATATCTTGTGCAACATAGTCTGACCCTTGATGTTCTCAGAAGGTACTTCTAGAGACCTTTGCTAATTCCCCAATTTGACTACAGAACTCCGTACAAGTTCCTGTCTTTCTCTCAAATCATTTTGATTAAGAATCATGTTTATGTAAATATACTCTACAGGCTAACACTATTTTATACTTTCTCTAATATTTTCTCTCATTTAATGCCTATTTTCCAAAGAAGAAATAATTTTTAGAAATGTCTTCCTAGTTCCAGCATATGTAATCCTAAATAAAGAGCAACTCAGTTTTGATGAGATATGAGTGGTAGGTAGTGAGCTAAGCTTGCTCAGTGCTAACTGGGTAATTGGCTCCGAACAAGGTTCAGATCAGTGCCTCATCTGAGTTATAAATTACACATCTCTGGGTTTGTGGAAGAATAGTTGAAACTTGTTCATTAAATCCATGGATACTTAAGTGTCTGTTCCTGTATAGTTAGTTAAGATTTGCAATGGTGAATCTAGGATAGGAAAAACTTTTTTATATACTTTTTAACATAATTTCAAACTACTCTAAGAGTAGTCAAAGAAGTCCCGTGTAGCCTTCATCCAGATTTTTCAAACACCAGCATTTTTCACATTTGCTCTCTATCATTCTATCTGTATCTGTACGTACTTTTTTTCTAAACAATTTGAGAATAAGCAACAAATGTGACGCCTTTTTACCTCTAAATACTTCAGTATATTATTTCCTAAAAACTTGTACATTCTCTTACATATCCACAGTACAGTTGTCAAAATGAGGAAATTAACATTGAAACACTTTTCCAGTCTATAGACCCTGTTCACATTGTGCCTTATCTAAGGAATGTTCTTTATCTTATAGAAAAATCTTAGCTCACATGTTACATATAGTTGTCATGTCTCCTCAGTCTCCTTTAGTCTAGACCAGTGTTTCAGTCTTTCTTTCATGGCCTTGATATTCACAAACACTGCAGGTCAGTTATTTGACCCCGACCCTCTTTCTTCATTATTGTGTTCTGGTTAGGCATGTGTCCATGTGTTCTTTACATTGAATCCCATCAGAAGACACATGATAGCAATGTGTCCCCTTACTGGTGACATTAATTTCGATTATTAGATTAAGGTGGTATCTGCCAATGTTCTCTCCTGTAGTTACTCTTTTTTCATTCTATGGAATTAAGTATCTTGTAGGGACATACTTTGAGACTATGTAAAAATTCTGTTATTCATCAAATTTTCACCCTCTGCGTTTAGCATCCACTAATTGATCTAAAATCAGTTCATGCCTGAATCAAGTATTAACTATGATGATTACTAAATGGTGATTTTTTAAATTCCATCAACTCTTCCTGCATTTGTTAGTTGTAAAGTAGAGCATTTCCTTCTCTACTAGTTATTTATTTACATCAGTATGGATTCATGGGATTCTTACTTTAGTCAATGAGTTATATAATTTGTCATACTATTATTTGACCCTTTTATGCTGGGTTCTGAGTACTGTGTATTTCCTTCAATATTTGTAGATGTTCCAGTCCCTACTACGATGATGGCATTTTGGTCCCCTCTGACATTGTTTCCATCAGTTTTCAGTGCTTTTTTTAGCTTCTGGCACATCGAGATAATCTAGGAATCTTATTTCTAAGTGAGTAAATAGACTAAACAGTGGAGGAGACGAAGAGCATCAGAGTTTGAACACTTAGTACTTCAGGGCACGCCCCAAATAGAGGGAGCATTAAAGTCTCCAACTCTCAGAAACTTGTTCCCTTCTTTAATTTCCTACAGGTCTCACACCCACACTGTGCTGTGTGTTTTAATGGCACATGGAATTTTGAGCTTGGTTTGAACTTGCCTATCTCTCAAGGTTATCACAATTTGGCATTCCCAGACTTTTGATTTACAGGGGATTACAGAACCAGTTTACGTCAGAGAAGGATGGTAATCCGTATATGCTAAATCTCATTAAAACAGAGTTTTCACCTACTAAATGAGAGACCTTTTTCTGGATAACTGAAAGTGTGTTCATCCAAAAAACAGTTAACTCATGTTAGCACTTGTCTTCCTGATATCATGTATCTGACATCTAACTTCATGTTAAAAGGCAGATTTCTGCTTAATATGTGACATGAATTTTCATCAGTGATAACTGATCATTTTTGTCACAGACTACCTTGGAGGAAATGAGCCCTTCATCACTGGAATTAACCAATTTATCACTGATAACCAACTAATGGCATAGCTATAGGTGGGATTCCTTTCCTGCTGTAGATAAAATATAAATTCTGTGATTCGGTACATTAACACATGCACTCAAAACATTATACTGCAGAAATATAATTTTGAAAATGACAGAGAAAACATACAGTAAGTCAGGTTCACAAACTATTGATTCTCAATGCTTTTAGTGTCTTAGTAATTTTTTCACAGCATCCCTGGACCAGTTTCTTTTATAGTTTGTTAAGTTTGTTTTATGCAATAGTTAAATAGAACAATTTAAGAACAGCAGTTCTCATGGCATTCCACAAATGTCACTGTGTGTCCCTTGGAAATTTAAAATACTCTGGAGTGTTATGCCGAAGGCACCTCAGCTCACAGTTTGGTAACTCTGGCTATAAGCAAAAAAATTAAGTTGTATGTCCTATGTGATAACTGATAACTACTAAAATTTGCATGCATATAAACAAATACTGGACAGAAATGCATAGTAAAAGCAATTATGTTTGGCTTATAGATTATTAGAAAATAAACCTTTTTAAATCATGTTTCCCTTCTGATTTAGTCTCTGATTCTTGGTCTCTGTGTGCTATCAAGGCACTTGTTCTTATTTCTTCTCTATAGGAAGGAGTTGTAGGAATAATAAAAGGCTTTTTTAAAACTCTGGGGCAATAATAGTTCAGGAAATCTTATTGCTAAGAACCTAGCCTTTTCTAATTGAAATTAATTTTGTTCTCTTTTAGGACCATAGAGTGTTTTGGCTGATTACGGGAATTATGTTTATGGGAAGTGGCCTAATCTGGAGGCGTTTGCTGTCTTTCCTTGGACGACAGCTAGAAGCTCCTTTGCCACCCATGGTATGAAGGGTTTGGGTCACAGCAATACAATAGAGTGGTCACAACCATGGGCTCTAAAGTCATACATCCTTGGCTTAAGTCATCACAGGCTTGGTGACCCTGAGCAAGTTCATTTTCTCTAAGCCTCCCTAAATTTCCCATCTGTCAGTTAAGTCAGTGCCACCTGCTTCATAGTGTTGATAGTTAATTATGTGTAAAGCACTTACTATCACAGTGCTTGGCAATTAGAAATATTTATTTTGTGACAAATATGCTTGCGACTGTGATAAGCATTATATATCTAGACAGATGTTAGTAATTTTGGTGTAGGTTTTGTCATAACCAAAATTGAAATGTAGAAAACATTTATAGTCATTAAGAAAAGGTATAAAGTTTATCTCCTTTATCTACTTATAGTTTACACCACTGGAATAATTACTTAAGATACTCACATGTGGCTTGTAGTCATTCTTTCATTTAGTAGTTACCTATATCATTTTACTAGTGGCTTTTTTTTTTAAGACGCAAACTAAAATTATTTTATTTTCCTGCTTTATTCAGATGGCCTCTTTACCTAAAAAGAACCTTCAAGCAAATAGAAGTATAGAAATGAAACACAGCTTCAGGCCAGATGGACTTTGATCAAGCAGGAGTGTCTTAACCATTAGTAACAACTCGCTGAAAACTGAATTTTTTATGGTATTCATAGAAAACTTCTGATACTTTTATTATTTTATAGAATCAGAGACTTGAAAAAATCATTGATATTTAAATTGTCTGATGATAAAAATACAGCAGTAACAATACTAGAACTTTGTTGCATTTTCAGAATTCTGAGAACCAAAGTGCTTGCTTTGTAAAAGGCCAAAATTCTGTTTCTTACTAATATAAAGAGCTGTTTTTATAGACATGACATGAGGCATGGAGAGATTAATTTAACACAAGAATAGATTGTTATATAGGTTTTATTTTATACATATCAAGAAAAGTGCCATTTAATGCCAAATGAAGCCTGGAAGCTTGAAAAACCCAGTTAAGAGATCAGGTAGCCATAGTTCATAGCATGGGGAATCATGTTCTTGCAAATTTCCTTACCCTCAGGTGACTGAAAAGCTAGCAGAATACATGTTAGCCTTAAAACAAACTCTGAAAGTTTGCTTTAAATCAGTCTCTGGCGTAGCCTTGTTATATGTTGCCCCCTTTTTATGGAATGTGAATAAAAAGAAGGCAATGATAATTTAACATCAGCTTTATGTAGATTCCAATTAAATTTTCACTTTCTCAACCCTGAAACTTTTTTGCTTAGCTATAATTAAAGCCTTTGGAAGTAGAGTTGATAGAAAGTATTTCTATTCTGTTATTGTTTTATAGCTGATTTTTTAGATTAGATGGGTGTGTCACCCCAACCAACCCCGAAAAAGGAAAATGTGTGTAGCACAGTTACTCTGTACTCCTGTTCCTCAGAGGCTGGCAGGTCAGCTTCCTAAGGAGGTAATAGACTCTAGATCTTTGGTCACTTTTTGTTTTCACAACAAATGGCTAACATCTGAGTCTTAAAGCTGCTATCTTCTTTAACCTCTGAACTACCTTTTTTATATTTTCTGGAGGTTAAAGGCAGTTATGCAATAGAACACTGTAGTTAATACTTGCTCATAAAAGCATGTGTGGAAGATTTCAGAGTGCCCAGAGAAGCCCTTGCACTACAAATATACTCATAAGAAAAGCCTAAATATGCATACCCTGATGATGTGGGGAGCACCTGATAATAAGATGTCACATAAGGAAATTAGAGGTCCATTTACCAAGTGGTTTGATAATAGAAATAATAATGCTTGCTATTCCACTAGCTAATTTGAAAGAAAACAGATGAAGTTACAAATAAAGTTTTCTCCACTTCCATGTACGGTTATGAGAAGCCATTAGAAGGAAGCTGGGACAGCACAGGCTGGGCTGGGCTGGGAGCAGTGCGTGGCCCACGTGGCAACTTGCCGTGGGTCAGGAGCATGCTTTATGGTGTGGTTGTTAGAATGTGACTCTGCAGCACTCTCTGGCTGTACAGATCTGTTCAGTAATACTCTTCTTTGGCACACCTCAAAGCACTGTTGCTATTTTTGGTCTTATCACTGTATTATAAGTAATTTTACTTAACTGTGACGTAAAGAATTGGAAACCTAGATTGCAGAACTTGATTTGACTAATATCGGGCATAGATAGAGTTTTGGTCTTTTTTCCTTCTGGTGTCGGTTTGTGGACTTTGGTAAAAAAAATTTTTTTTGATGAGTCATGTCTCATAGATGAAAGGGAAAATAACTACCTCACAAGTCTGATGAAGGGAACTTACTAATGGTTTATAAAATTCTCAAAGGTGGTTAGATCAGGTATGATTTCAAAATGTCAACTAGCTCTATTTTGGTGATAGCAGAATACTTCTTATATTAAGGTTCTCTTAATAAAACAGCCTATGCCAAAAAAACACAAAGTTCAGTGGTTTTAAATTTTAAAGTAATAGACTGAGCACATAAACTAAGCAAGCAGTCATCCCATTTCACATATACAAGTGCAAGGACTCTTAACTGACTATATTTGTCTTTGGAAGGCCTCTAAGAATATGTGGCAGAACAAATTTCATTTTAAGATGCTAGGAGCACTTTATTCTTGGTAAGCAGACTATGATAACCCCTAAACAGTATCACTAAAAAGCTGTTTATTTTAGTGAGTTACTCCGAGTTGTACACAGCTTTGTTTTTTGGAATTGCAATATTAAACTCACTTTAAATTTAGGATTTACTTTAGTAATTAATATCTTTCGGTTGGTCTAATGGGTGGTGCATGAAATAGGGAACTCAGACCTGAGTTTATTCTCAAACTCATTTCAAATCATATTTAGCCTGGTAGGTCTGTCACACAAAGGCATCAAAGAATCCTGATCTTTTAGCTTTGAAGAAAATTGTTACATAGACAATGGAAAGACAGAAATTGCAAATATATGTAAATGTGTTCTGGTATCTTGAAATAAAGGTAATTTTAAGTTAAATTGCATAAATTCAGATTTGTGTTAATAAGAGATTAAAACCCAACAAGGAATTTCCGTTTTTGTTATTAAACATTTTTGAATCAGTGCTTGGAACTATAGTTGATACTTAGTGGAGTGAAAATTTCATCTATTGGACAAATACATTATATATAGTGTTTTTTTTCTGTATGCCAGGTTTTTACATATTTGTCATATAGGTTAACTCTTAACAGTAGGAGTACAATTTATATCACTTTTATATAGCGCTTTAGGGGTTAGTATGGTTAAATATATCCTATACAAAGCCCTATATGAAAAACTTGCTTCCAGCTTTGTAAATTTTAACCTTCCCTACCTGGTACTTGCTGTGTTCAGTCATTGAGAAAAATTAATCCTCAGGTAAATAGTGATCATGTTTAAACATAGGCCCTGTTATTTAGCAAAGTATAACATAGCCACTTTATATAGTAATGGCAGTATGAAAGTATGCATCCTTCTGATAACGGTCTAGTACTGAGAGAAATAGACCTTTACTGAAATGCAGTGTCATCAGTTTGTTCTACAGTCAAATGAGTAATTTCTGGTCCCATAAAAGTAAACTTTTTAATTAAAAATAATTCTTCAAATAGATTGAGCTGCCAGTAATTGTTGCCCAAACGAAACAAACGGTGTTTGTGTGCTTTTTGCTGTGCCATAGGGAACCATGCAGCTAGCATACCTCCCTAAGAAAGATGAGACAGTTCCAGGAGTGGTCCAGAGGTGCTGTCTAGGTACGTGCCTGTTTACATTTTTTTCCTACAGATACCTTGCGCTCACAGTTTTAACTCTAGCTTTTCCTTGATCTCATTTAACTTTATTCTTCAGCTGATTCCTGTCCCCCTTGACTGGTCTCTATTCTGCCCCTAGACAAGCTGAGAAGAGAAGGGCTCATGTCATTTATTTTCTCCTGCTTTTACACATTTCACTAGTGTCAGAAAAAAAGAGATTCTTCCTCGATTCATACAGAATCAACTAGTTAGAGTTTACAGATAATAATGCCTGCAAATTTTAGTGAAGCTGAAACCCCGTGGTGCACGCTTTTCCCTTAAATGTGCCGCACTGCAGGGCTGGCAGGTGAGACCCACTCCACCAGGAGCAGCACAGGAAGCCCAGGCTGCTTCACTCCCCTCGGTCCTTCACATTTACTTAATCCTTACAGAAGGTGTCCCTCGGCTCACGTCAGCTCACTCCTTTCTGCTCTAGTGCTATCAGCACTCATGGCACCCTAATGCCATGAAGACCCTCTTGGGGTGTCTTAAAACTGGTGGAGAGTCACTAGGTTCATTACCTATTAGAGCAGCCTTCTCTACAAAAGATAAGTTTTAGTTTTTATATTTGCCTTATACTATATGAAAATATAATAATCATTTTGCCTTTCACTATATGAAAATGCAATAAGGACCAAATCATTTATAAGTGACTTTGGAGTTGTGAGGTTATTCCTCACTGTACTTTTCCTCCAATTTTTCCTGTATACTGTGCTTTCTATTTTATTCTGATTGGTGAACCTAATGAGTCACCAATTTTAAAAGAACATTTTTAGGAGGAATAGTATACAAAGATTTCCTAAGAGATGACCACAGAGAGGTCTTTCTAGGCATCAGAAAGACAAGTATTCCTGTGGAAGAAGAAATAGGAAAAAAGGCTTAGATGCAAAGGAGACAAGGAAATAAACCTTGGAAGGGGACATGAATAACCAAAGGGCCTGCGATTTCATGTACTTCTGATATAGTCATAATTTTCTGTATTTCCAGATAATTTGACTGTTAGCGTGTGTCTCCACTGGCTGTGCCACTTTGTCCATCAAAATGCTCACCCTAGAGATGACTCAGCACGAGAGGGAGGGGCAGATTAGAAAAATGGAGCAAAAACTAATCTAAGCCAAGGCTGTAGATGTGAAGTGCTCCAGAGAGTCGGGCTCCCAAAGAACTCCTTCCAGCAGCAATGACAACTTGGTTCTGTAGAGGACAAAATACAATTCTTTAATTTATCATCACATCTATTGAGTTCCTTCTCTAGTCCAGGCACCCTGGAGCTAGAAAAATGAATAAGCTACTGGCCAGACCCAATGGCTTGAACATTTCCACCAAATCTGTAAGTGCCTGGGGGCAGGGGCCGAGTCTCAGGTTGGTTTGTCTGCTTCTCTGGTGCCAGCGTGACACTGCTCATAACACACTAATTACTTCCTACCCTGTCATGGCAGCCCCACAGGAGGTATCAGAAATATGGACAGTGGAAGTGCTGCTTGAGTGCAAGCCCTCCTAATTCAAGTTTACTATTGATTACTTAATGCTCATATAATAGAAAGGAAAAGGAATTTATAAATCATAAATTTTATTCAGTCTCAGCAAAAGGATACTGTGATCATCATGTTGTCTGTGACTGTTGTTTAAATATAGATAACCTCTGATTTATCTTTATGCTTGAGTGCTTGTGTCCCCAATCTCAGGTATGTGTTAGGATAGTAAAGGAATTTTACTGTTGACCCAAGTGAACTATCATTAGGAAAGTGAATTTGAAGTATTGTACAGAAAGGAATCAAATATAAATTACTTTTAAATACTACTCGCTTCAGCTGGTGTAAATGGGTTGATATTTGTTTAATTTTTATAGAATAGGTTCTTGATAGTGTCTAATTCTTGGAAAGAATAAAAGAATGCAAGCCAAGCTTATGGTATAAAGTATTCCTATGACCAGACCTTTTTAGAATCCTCTCATAAATCATCTCTTTTTAACCTATATTTTTGTTATCGGGTTTGTAAATGGGTTTAAGAGCGAGCCACTAGGAGTCAATTTCAGCACTTTCTCCAGCTTACAGACCTGGTTTTGTGCTCTAAGACATGGGTCCCCAACCCCTGGGCCAGGTCTGGTCTGAGGCCTGTTTGGAATGGGGGGCCACACAGCAGGAGGTGAGTGACAGGCAAGTTAGTGAAGCTTCATCTGTATTTGCAGCTGCTCCCCAGTGCTAGCATCACCACCTCAGATCAGGCATTAGATTGTCATCAGAGCACCAGTCCCTGGTGCCAGAAAGGTTGGGGACCACTGCTCTAAGATCTGAGGGCTTCCCAAGCCCTTCACCCCACAGTTAACACTGCTCATTAGCACTTAATCCTATACTGACATTTTTTTCTCAAAATCAGAGACTTTGTCTTTATATCTCTCCCAGCCCACAGTTCTATACAATATATCCAAATAAATGAGTGGAATCAGTGGTGTATTCGAAGATAAAACCCTTCAATTTTGTATATCTATTAAAATTCAAAACTGTACACCCTTTGATCCAGCAATCTTCTAAGAATTTCACCTAGAGGAATATTTACACAATTATACAGATACAGATGCAAGAATGCTCACTATAGCATTGTGTGTAATAGTGAAAAATTAGAAATGTTTGTGAGAACGTGAACCAAGGAAATAAAATATAGTATCCAGACAGTCAAATACTATGCAGCATTAAAAAGAATCGGTTTGCTTTATATGTACCTCTCTGGGAAGAGGCAGCATGGAGTGCATGAAAGTGAAACAGTGACAGGAAATGTGTATGTGGGTTTACGTTTATCCGTCCCTAAAGTCATAAAAAAACTCTGGAAGAAAACACTGAAATGTTAGCAATGGTTATCTGATGTGGCAAGGGTCAGCAAACTCTGAGAACGGCCGAGACAACATATCTGGGGCTCTATGGACAGCAGTTTCTAGAGCGACCACTCAGCTACCGTAGTGTGGTCGCAGCCGTGGAGACGTGAACGCACGCGGCTGTGTCCCAAAGCTTCATGAATGCTAATGTTCCAACCACAGAAGGTTCACGTGTCACGGAATAGTCCTGTGTTTTCCCGACCATTTAAACATACAGTAATCACTTTTAGTTCGTGGGCTGTACGAAAACAGACAGCCAACTAGAGTTAGCCCACAGCCATGATCTGACAGCCTCGCTGCAGAGGGGGAGGTTGGAAGAGTAAGGCGTGGAGCTTTTCTCCAAAAAGGTGATAGGAGTATGTGTGAATTTGTAATTTTTTGTGTTCCTCTATTATTCAAATAAAACCTGAAATATGAACAAAATGAGATCGTCCTCAAATCCCAGCCTTAGAACAAACATCAGCACAGCCTTGGCACTCACCTTGTCCTTTGACCTCACGGTGATCATAGAGCTTCCAAACCTTGAGCTTGCCTGCAAAACAGATTCTGTCTGTCAATGGCCTCTTGAAGACTTAGCAAAATATTTTATGTTTAAAATAAGAGGAAAGGACATTTTTGTAGTTTTCCTTCATTCCTTCGGGAGGTACTTACTTCAGGAGAAATCAATACATATTGGGCCTGAAAGAGAAAATGGTGAGAAAGGGAGACTTTTTTTTTAACCAATTTTAATTACACCCTCACACATTTCTACATTTTTTAAGAATCCTTAAAAATGTGTATACTCTTTAATACCAGAAATTCCACTTATAGGAACTGAGCCCAGAAGAACATGTATCAAAACGTTTATATGTGAATAACAGTGAAAATTAGAAGTGAACTAAGTGATGAGTAGTAATTTATGGTTAAATAAACTGTTTCATCTATAGATAATATACTAGGCAGCCAGTAAATATATAGAAAAACATTTACATGTTATTTTGGTAGGTAAAATCAAGTTGCAAAATAACAATTATGTACAACATGATCATAGTTCTTAAAAATATAGACACATAGTATAATGGTTAAGAGTGTGTTTTAGCATCAGCTCTTGGTTCAAGTCCCTGCTTTGCCATTTCCTAGCATTGTGACCTCGAACAACTTCCTTTCTGATCTTTAATTTCTTTATGTGTAAATGGGCGTAATACCAACTTTTAATAAAATATATCTAATCCATATCAAAACTATTACGTTCTTAGAAAAAAATTCTAGAAGGATGCTACACAGCAAAAGGTTAACAGGCATTATCTCTGCAGAGTGGAATCTAGGTAGATGATTTTTAATTCTCTTTGTACTGTCGGATTTTCTAAAATTTTTACAATGAACTAATTTTACAGGTTAAATAATTTAAATTTGAAAATAATAATGGCCAAGTGTTTCAGGCCCAGGAAACAGTCGTGAAACAGGAAATAGTGGGAGTTCATGAAATAGCCAAGGCCTGTTTTTTCCTGCTGTGGGCCCCTTGCCAAGCCAGTGGCAGGTGTGACCAAGGACTAATGTGACACTAGGTTCAACTGGACTTTAGCTATAGGGGCATATGCTGCAGAACTCCAAGAATTCAGGCAGCTTGGCCCCATAAAACAGCCAGGGGACTGTGTTGTGACCTCGGGACTCTGAGTTGTAGAAACTGTAGTTCTGTAGTGAATGTGATTTAATAAGATATTAGCAGGTAACCATCTTTTCCCAGTCTTGTATGAACACTACCTTTTCTTCTGGACATGGAGACATCCATGTTTTACATTTGCCTGTCATGTCGCCAAAGGTGGTGTGTTTGCCATTATATACATAAACACGGCCATCTTCTCCCCCAATCAGCCCAGAGGTTATATCTGCTATCCTCAGGGGGGCTGCCATGATGATTTCATCTGTGAACAAAACCAGCAGAAGAAAGTGTCACCTCCTCACTGTCATCCTTCCCATTGTTCCACTGCCAGATCCTAACCCAGCGTCCCACAAATAATATGTGATTTCATCTTCACAGTCAAAGTCTTCTATTTCATCATCAACAATTGATGTGACTCTCACATTATCACCTTCAAGAAATACAACTAACTCTTGTATATCTGGTTCTGGTCTTATCTACCTCAAAATATGTCTAAAGGTCCTTGGGCCACAGGGTTGTCAACTATGAGGACAGATCCTAGGGGACCAATCTATTGGGAAAAGAGACTCAGTTCTCGACCAGAGGCACTGTTCGTTTCCTACCTATGCCATCATCATCCAGGTCGCTTAAGTGCAGAACTCCTCCAAACCGAGAGAAGCGGCGGTCTCCACTGAAGGTGCTGAGCAGTGAAGGCTGCGAGTCTGGTGTCAGTTCATACATCCTAGTGGCTCCACCTTGGTGCAAAGTCATGGTCAGGAATGCCATTTTAGATACATCATCTGAAATAAAACAGTACAGTATCTGCTGCCATCACAAGAATGACGGTAGAATGTAAAGCACTGAATTAAATCCTTGCATCATCCTTCTATACTATAAGTGACATAGATCATGCAGAATCACACGGGACAGGTGGTTTTAGTGCCAGTCAGCTCTGTTGGTTAGGAAGATACAACTAGCTTGGGCACCAAGATCCGAACACTGGATCAGCTCAGTGATATTCGATCAAACAGGTGTTCTTCCAGTCTTGCCCCCTGCAGTACTTTTCTCCCTCTAAACATCCTTTTACATCACAACTGCCCTTTGAAATCCAAATTTTTGGCAAGTCCTTAGCAGACCCACAAGACCTTACAGAATCTGACTCCTACTTAATAGTTCCAACGTTTGCAGTCACTTCCCCCTTTTCACCCACATGTCACCACAACCCATTATGTTTCCTACATCTGGGCCTTTCAATGTGATGTGCTGTCTGCCCAGAATGGACAGCCCTTGCTTTACACCCTCGTTCTCTGTTCACACCTCTCTGCTGGCCAACTCCTTCCCCTGCAGAGTTTGGCTCGTTTTCCGTCCTCTGGGAACCCTTTCCTTACCTTCCTGGTGTAGAGTAGGTGCCACTCCTATGTGTGCCATACCACACTGCCTACTGCCTGCCTAGTGCCTTGGCAAGGCAGCATTGTTTTTGTTCACCTGTGTTTCTGCATCAGGTTGTCACGTTCCGTAAGCAATGAGACCCTGGTCGGCACAAAGTGCATAGCAGTACATCCTGGTGCAGTACAAGGACGGATAAATGGTTTTTTGAATGAATAAATCTTGAATAACTTCAAAACAAAGCTAGTTAGAATTTTGCCTATAAACTTAATTATTTGGAACACAGCCTTGATTTCAGAAATGAGTACCTTCTCCAAAACACAATAGCATCAATGAGCTGGGGTTGGTTCTCTGCAAGGCTTACTGTGAGCCGAGTAATGTGATAGATACTCTTGCATCAGTGTCTAAATACTGTGGGTAAAACTGAGATGACGGATTTGACTGTGTTCTTGGACAACCTTATACCCTTTCTTATAGCTGGCTGTCAACTAGAAGCAACTGAGAGCTCAGAGAGCCAGCAATAGGGAAAAAAACATAGACAAGAAAGAATACTTAAAGCTCAGCAATCTCAGGCTCTTTAATGGTAACCTGAACTAACAGCCCCCACGGGAAGAATGTTTTAATAAAGTACAGTAAGTATTCAGAGTGAAAGCCCAAAGTATCAAGAAAAGTTGAAATGAGAAAATCCTTATTCCCTTCTTATGCTTCGGGGAACCTGAAGTCCTTGAGTGACAAAATACAGTAACACTTGGAGCTGTGTCTGCTACAGGGAAGAGGGGATGTGTGGTTTCTCACTCTGCCTCTGCTTCATGCAGGAGCACACGGGGGCCATGACCAGGTCTGCCTTCTAGATTCAGGCCTGATTCCACCTCTCTGCTGCTTCTACTGGACTTTGACGTGTGTGTCTGCCACACGGACCCAAACTCTCCCTCAGGGAAGTTGCCCTAGTTACAGCTGGGGCAAGGATTGGAAAACTTGCCCGTCTAGCCACATTCTCTAATCTAGTTTCCAGGAGACGCATATCTGATACTGATTCATGAGTCTACTTCTCAAATGTCTTCAAATGTATTTTTTGCTATTATAATTAATATTGTGATAAATGTTCTTCCCACAGTTCTGAATACTTTCTGAGAACAAATTCTTAGAATTGGTCCATGTGGTATCTAAGGAAATGAATATTTTTAAGGCTCTTGCCAACTGCCAGACCTCATTCTAGAAAAGTTAGATTAATTTACATTTCACCAGCAGCATATGAGTGCCCATCTCACCCTAACCTTGCCATCACTGAGTATTATCTTTTTCATACTGAAAGTACATTGTTATTAATCAGCACCCTAAAATCCCCAGTAAACTGCTTGTTGTTTATAGTGGCCACAATGAACCAAAGATTTTTTTTGAGCCAGACAGGACGGTGAGAGCGGCATCTGCCTGACTGACATACACGAAGCCCAAACTGCCACTCGGGGGGTTGCCCTGGAAGTAGACCCAATTTTTTCAAATTGAGGTTAATCTCTACAGCAGAGCCGTGATTTCCAGACTGCACATTGAAGCATTTCCGTGAGCTCAAAGGGACACTGCAGATACACTGAATTTTCGAAGGTAACAGTGACATCTCCCAGATGACACATGAACCACCTGCTGGAGGCAGGCAGCTTACAATTTCAACATTAGATCCCGACATGCCTTTCAAAATATCCTATTTTTGCAACTGGCATTTCAGGAGTTATGGTAAAATGTAGGTACCACAAGAACATCAACGTGGATTGGAAATGAGGGTAGAAGTGTCTAATTTGGTTCCAAGGTTTGAGAGATTGGCCATTGCCCAAAAGGAGTGCAGGCAGTCATACAGGGCCAGGCTTAATGCTCTCATCACTGACTTGAAATTCTGAGTAACTTTTAAACAAAAGTCTCCACATTTTTCTGTTGTACTGGGCCTCACAAATTACGTGGATAAAATACAAGTAAAAATGAGAAAAATCTCAAGATTTGTGGATTGCATCAGTGATGATAACCTGCTTGTGATATTGTTGTAAGATATCTTGAGGAAAACTATAAAACGTAACATGGGCTTTATTCTTACGATGCATGTGAATTTACAATTATCTTTTTCTATTTTGCTACATTTTATAATAGAAAATACTAACGGAGACAGTAATTGCACTAAAACCAATAAATTTTGGGACGCTCTAATTCATAGCACTCTGGTAGAAAGAGTGGTGAAAAAAATAAAATCAATGTGTGTTGCAAGAGTTTAGAAATCACTAGACTCTATAAAGGAAAACAAAAACACTATTCCAAAGCTAAGTCAGCAAGTTTTTGTTGTAACAGTGTTGTGTCCTCAAACATGTAATGAAAAATTACCTAACTCATTTCTGCTTATTATTCAACTCTTTCCCATATTGTACGAAACAGAAATATTTCTGAGCTACAGTTATCAGAACGGTATAGTATTGCCATAAAACAGATACCTATATGAATGGAACAGAATAGAGAGCCTGGAAATAACCCACCATATGTGGTCAATTAATTTATGGCAAAGGAGCTGAGAATGTATATTGGGGAAACTGGACAACCACATGCAAAGGAATGAAACTGGACCACCATCTTACACCATATACAAAAATTAACTCAAAATGGATTTAAGACTTAAGACCTGAAACCATAAAACTAGAAAATAGATGGTAAGCTCCTTGACATTGGTCTGATTTTTTAGATCCGACATAAAAAGCAAAGGCAACAAAAGCAAAAATAAACAAATGGGACTATATCAGACTACAAAGCTTCTGCACAGCAGAAGAAACCAACAAAACTGAAAAGTAACTTATAGAATGGGAGAAGATATTTGCAAATCACATATCTGATAAGAGGTTAATATCTGAAATATATAAAGAACTCATATAATTCAGTAGCAAAAGTACCCCCCAAACAATCCAATTTAAAAATGGACAGAGGCTCCGAATAGACATTTTTCCAAAGAAGATATGCAGATAGATGGTCAACAGGTACATGAAAAAATGCTCAACATCACTAATCAGGGAAATGCAAATCAAAACTAAAAAGCTAGCACCTCACACCTGTCAGAATGGCTATTAATCAACAAACAAGTATTGGTGAGGATGTGGAGAAAAGAGAACCCTTGTGCAGTGGTGGGAATAAATTGGTGCAGTAACTATGGAAAAAAGTATGGAAGTGTCTCAAAAAAGTTAAAAATAGAGCTACCTATGACCCAGCGATCCCACTTCTGGGTTTCATCTGAAGAAAACAAACACTAATTTGAAAAGATATGCATTCCCATGTTAATGCAGCATTATTTACAATAGCCCAGACATGAAAACAACTGTAGTGTCCATTGATGGATGAGTGGATAAACAAAATATGATATATATAAACAGTGGAATATTATTCAGCCATAAAAACGAATGGAATCTTGCCATTTGCAACATGAATGGACCTTGAGTGCCTATGCTAAGTGAAATAAACCAGAGAAAGACAAATACCATATGATCTCATATGTGGAATCTAAAACAAAAACCCCAGATTCATACATATAGAGAACAGATTGGTGGTTGCTATAGGTGGGGGTTGGGGGAGGATGCAATGGGTGAAGGGGGTCAAAAGGTACAAACTTTTAGTTATAAAATAAGTCATGAGATGTAAGGTACAGCATGGTGACGAGAGTTAATAATCCTGCATTATTAACTCTTTAATAATACAGTGCATATTTTAAAGTTGCTACAACAGTAAATCTTAAAAGTTTTCATTACAAGAAAAAGTTTTGTAACTGGTGATGATGTTGACTTACTGTGATGATCATTTTGCAGTATCTACAATATCAAATCATTTTGTATACCTGAAACTAATGTTATATATCAGACTTCAGTTTTGACAAATATGGAATATCTAATCAATATAACAGATTCTCTCTAATCAGAGTAATGTCTTGCCATGAACATTCAGTGAATTCTCATTTACAGATAAGGTGTCAAAACTGAACGAAAACATATTCTTGAAACAAGTTACATAATATAAAAAATATATAATTTTGACACCTCCCCAAAAAAATCTTCCTGAAAATTTGATGACATGTAATAAGAGCCTTAAAAAAGATTAGACCCTCTAGTCCAACTGTTCCACCTCCAAGAATCCATCAAAAAAACTAATTAGAAAGGCATGTTCAATAATACCTTATTCGCAAAAATAAAAAAATTAGAGACAATCTACATTTCCAGCAACAGGATGATGTTAATAAATATTGGCATGTGCATATGGAAAAAAATAATGTTTTAGAAGAACATTTAATAACATGAAAACCCACTCAAGATATAAATTTTAAAACGAAATTATATATCTAGTATGAGCTTAAGTTTTTAAACAACGAGATAAGGGTGATTTTTCTATATATTTCCTTGTATTTTTGAATTTCTACAATAAGTGTGATTTACTTTTATAATCTTTGAGGGAGATTTTTTAAAATGGCATATTAACATTTGCCCTCAGAGTGGACCGATTTCTGGAGATTTATAAAATTTGCTGAGCTCCTCTGTAGCTTCAGACTGGGAGAAAAGCTTTAAAAAACAGTTACTTTCATGTGTGATTTGAAGTGGATGTTATTATCTGTATTTTGCAGATGATGATATTAACATTCAGAGTGGTTAAGTAACTTCCCCAAGGTTACACAAAGGAAATATGAAAACTCAGGTTTGTCTCAGGTCTGTCTGACTCCAGATCTCAACTTTCCCCCATACAGTGTGGTCATGGAGCTGTATAACTAAAAGGAAGCAAAATTTCATGGTTCATGACCTACCATGAGTCGGGGCGCCAACCAGCAGCACTTGTGTTTGGGTCCCATTCACCATTACATGGCCACTTGACAAGGATGTACCCAGTTTCCCCATTGCCTATGAAATATAATCAGTTAAGTACAGCTAAGAAAACTGTATGGTGTCCACTGTCTTGGGGAGGGAGGGGCTGCCATACCTTGTCTCCAGAAATGGTAAACCAACTGTGGCAGTTTGGCGGGAAATAGCCATACACCCGTCCGAGGCTCTGTTTCTCATCACGAGTGTGGAACAAATAGCCCAGACTGGAATGAAACACACGGGGCTTAGCACTGGGGCACAAGGCCAGGAGCTGGCCAGGTACTCAGGTCCAAGGAAAGACAACGGTACCAGTCCCACCCCTCCCCCACCATTCCCCTCCCTGCATGTTCATCCTGCGACGCTAGGCATGGGAGTGGGGGCAGGGAGGCTTTCCGAGTGGATGCTGATATCAAGGCTCTGCAGATACAACGCCCACCATTCTGCCCCTAACTGACAGCAAATACAGGGATGCCCACTGTTACAGGCTGAATTTCCCCCCTGCCGCCCCTTCCCCAAAATTCATATATTGAAGTCCCAATGTCCAGTCCCTCAGCATGTGACTGTATTTGGAGATAAGGGTCTTTAAAGGGTTAATTAAGTTAAAATGAGGTCATTAGGGTGGGCCCTGACCCAATCTGACTTGTTCTTATAAAAAGAGGGGGAGACAGCATGGATGGGCACCGAGAGAAAAGGCCATGTGAGGACACACTGAGAAGTTGGCTGTGGCCAAAACAAGGAGAGGCCTTGGAAGAAACCAACCCTGCTAACACCTTGATCTCAGACTTTGAGCCTCCAGAACTGAGAAAATAAATTCCTGTTGCTTAAGCCGCCCACCTGTGGCCCTTCATTACTGTAGCCCTGGAAAACTAACCTGTTTACCTCATTTTTAAACCTCAAAGAATTTGCAACCTTGCCCCAGAGCCTTAGCTTTTCCTTGAAGGGTTAGAATTTCTTAGCCCCCTTTTCTGAACCCTGCACTTACGGGGCTCCCACAGCAGCAGGCACCTGCCCCTGGTGCTCAGAGGTCCCTGGGCCCCAATTTCAGCGCTCACCTACTGGTATTCTTCCAGGTTGGGCTCCCCACCAACAGCAGGGTTCTGTTGTTCACGCTGACACCGTGAAGGGAGTACCCCAGCCAGGCGAAGTCCGCCTCACCTCTCACCATCCAGTCGGCCGCCTCCACGTCCAGCTTTTCTGCATGAGACAAACGGTCCCTTTTATTTCAAGTGGGAGGACTGCTGGAGTGGAAATAATGGACTTTCTCTGTAGGCTAATGAGAAATGGATTCATTCCACTTAGTTTTTGCCAGAACCTTTCTAGGCCCCCGCCACTGTTCCTAAGACCCCAACATTAGAAATGGACCTTAAATATCATATGAAGTGCATATCTTGAGCTCACTTCCACAGAGTGGAGGATGCTATTTACAAAGAGCCCCTCTTGGACACTTCAGAGTGTCACTGGGATGCCTTTGGCGTTTCTGCTTACAGTGGGAGACTAGGAGAATAAGCCCGTGGCACTCTTTGGTTCTGGACCCAGAAGTTGGGTCCTTTTTTGTATATTCCGTGAGTCTACTTCTGTCACTTGCCAGAACATTGTAAGAATAAGAGACTGTCAGAAAATTTAGGTGAAAGCATATGGAATGAGGAAAAAAGGACCTGTATGCGAGAAGTCCCACCGACTAGAGCAAGGAAGGCCCCCGCCTTCCCCCAGCAAGTATTACCTTTGTTGCTGTGGCCAGGGTCAGAATAAAATGCAGCCACGATCCCCTTCTGTTTCCCTCCGCCTGGTGCGAAAGGGGAGCCAATGACCAGATCGGGCTCCCTGTCTCCATTCAGGTCCGCAGCCACGAGCGCCCAGCCCAGGTTACAGTATGTGTCCTTGGGAGGAAACCAGGAGACCACTTTTGACTCTGTCCTGGAGGCACTTAGGATGGGGCGTGCTAATGTCTGCACCTTGCTAAGGTGGTCAACATACCTGGCAAGAAATGGTGATGTTGGGGGAAGGAGACATGCTTCCTCTCTTGGAACCGAAGTAGACGTACACTGCACCCTAGGCAAGGACAAACCCAGGGTGGCCATAAGGCTGAGTGCAACCCAGGGCCCTTAAAAATAGCAAGAGCAAGAGGACTAACGACGAAATGAGTCACCGTCGGAGCTCCCCACGAGCAGGAGCTTGGTGACGAACACAAGCCTGCCCTGTACGTTGGGGCTGCACTGCAGTGGTTCAGTTTTGTGTGTTTGTGTCCCTTGCATCAGACTATTAGAGTTTCAAAGCAAAAACCATTGGTTTACCTTCGCCTCCCCAGTGTCTGGCTTGGGATCTGCCCCACATAATTGCTCAGTTTTTGCAGGTGACTTCACTTCCCGTGTTCAAGGCCCAGCTCGGTTTCTGGCTCAGCCCATTGTTCCTCTGGACATGAACACACCATGTAGCTACCATTCGTGGCACCATTCGTTGGCCTTGGGACACACACTGTGTTATGGACCAGTTCCTGTCTTTGACTTGCCTGTCTCCACCCCCACTCATTCTGCAAGCATTTATTTTCCATCCCCAGCCAAGTCCTTGGAAGGCAATGATAAAAAAGACCAACCTCTGTCCTCCCACAAAGCTGGCAAACAGGCAGATGACACCACAACCTAGAAGGGGCGACGACACGTACAAGCTCACAATGCTATGTTAGGACCACAAAGTGCCCTAACCCAGGGATTACACAACATCCCCTGCAGGGACTGACATGTCACTCTGGCTGGGTCAAATGACAAATGGTTCAAGTGTTGAGAAACAGTGAGGAGGGAGGGGCAGAGGTGAGCCCGCAGCAGGTAACGTGGGGCCTCTGACCTCCTGTCACTCCTGTGCCAGCTGCTTCTACCTGGCTCTGGTACAAGCACACATGGGAAGAGCTCGTGGGCTGGGACCCAGGATCTCTGCTCTCAGTAGGAAAAAGGAAACAGATAGGTTTGTGCCTAATAAGAAAGATCCAGGAAAGTCACCTTTACTGGGGTGACAGAATGTGATGCATTGGCTGGAATTTTTGTCACCTTTGCTATAATTCAGCATCATGGGAGGAAAGCTTTGGCGGCGAGCACTTGCTGGAAATGGGAAACCATTAGCCAGACTGAGGCTAGGGAGGCAGGAATGGGTACTGCCAGGCAACTAGGGTCACATTAAGGACCCGAATGGGGAGCCCAAGGCCACCTACGCCCAAAGTCCCTGCCCAGGCACATCTGGTTGTCTGCTCTCCCCAGAGGCTCTGTCCAGCACCAGCGCCCTCGGCAGGTCCTCCCTCGTACCCTCCCACCCCCGCACCCAGCAGTCACCTTACCTTATAGGTGAGCTGCTTCGAGCCCACCGAGGGAGCTCCCACGGCCAAGTCTGGCACGCCGTCCTTGTTGAAGTCCAGCACGGCCACGGCCGAGCCAAAGCGGCCTGAGGGCTGAAAAGGCACAGGTTGTTTCCCCCGGGCTAAGCCACAGCTTCAGAGAGCACTGCTGACACTCTGGCAGCTGACAGCCCCCCGGCCATCGTCACCCGAGGGCTGAGAAACAAAAGTGCAGCAACCTATGACACGTCCGCAGCGCCAGCTGGGTAGCTCTGGCCTGGCGAGACATTTGGCTTGTCCGACAGCCTTGAAGGGAAGACAGGGTGCCGGAAAGGAAAGGGTCGGTATGTTTTAGGTTTTTAGAAAATGGCTTGGCATGCGCTAAGCCCCATATTAAGACCGAACTGCTCCTGGAAAGTATCCAATATAATAATCCATAACAGCAGCAAACAGGAGGATGTTTTAGAACCACACTGTCCCATGTGGTGGCCACTAGCTAAATGTGGCCATTATATTTAAACTTAATTAACATTGAACAAATTAAAAGTTCAGCTCTTCGGCTGCACTGGCCACATTGCAAATACTCCAAAGCCAGTGCGCATACTGGCTCCCACACTGGGTGGCAGAGCTACAGAACATTCCCATCGCTCCTGAAAGTACTGTTGGGTAACACTGCTGGAGACACCGCTCTAAGCACAGTATAGGTACTAAGACAGGTACTTTTATTGCCCCCACTTTTACGGTTTTATTGCCATCACTTTTACTGATGGAAAACTGAGTTCATTCAAGGACAATTTTCTTCCAAGATGAATTCTCTAGATCTTCCCCTGCGGTCTAGAATCAGCCTAGACTCATAGGCTGTGCTCTTCTTTCAGAACTTACATAACAAGGCAGAGTCTGCCACGTGACACACACGCCCCATGTGTATTACATATTACATAATCTCTCTCCGCCCATCTGCAATGGCTATTAGGAACAGGCTCCTTTCTGCAAGGCAGGAACTGGATAAACAAGAAGGGGCTGCTCGGGACACAAAGCACCTTGGGGCAGGGTGGGGACCAACAAGCAGGGACCCTCCCAACAGAGGACAGCTTCATTTCACCATCACCAGTGCACCCTCAAGCGCTGCTGCGGGTTAACCAGTCATTCCTAGAGAAACAGTTTTAAAGCAGATAAGCGCTTGGGACAGTCATCCTGATCCTCCATTTTATAGACAAGGACACCGGAAGGTTAACTGCAGACCAGGGCTAGAGTGCAGGACTCCAGAGGGTCCCTCACCCATGCTTTAATCTGCTGAGTTCACAAAGGTCACTGGGGAAGAGGGCATGGAGCCACCTCCTTCCTTGCCCCATGTGTCTTTGGGAGAGTTTATCCCCGGAAGCAGCTGCCTCTTATTTCCTGTCTGTAGGAGCCCAAAGGATCACACTTCACACAACAATCCGACAGGGGAATGGCTTTGTGAAGAACAGAGATGGCTATATTTATTGTGGAACTTTCTCATAGGCATCACAAGGTTCCAGAGAATGCCATCCCTCTGGACTGTGTGACCTCACCCGCCAGTCAATTTATTCACATCTCTTGGATTAGGGGCTCCTTCCATGAGAGCGTAAACTAAATCAAAACCATTGTACTTGTCATTTTTTAAAGTATGTTCAGGCATGCCATCTTATTTTGTCTTCACGGAATTAACACCACAGTGAAAGGTTTAATGGCCTGTCTGGCACAAGAACCACGCTCTGACCCAAATTCAGGGTTCCTTCCCCTGATGCTCGATGTTCAAAGCACACAGTGCCCCAAAAGCCCACACTCGCCTGTGACTCTCAGTAGAGCTGGCTCTGCCCCTGCTACTGCTCCGTAAGGCGAATGCCAGGGACAGCCCTGAGGAAACCCCTCTAGGACCCTAGTGTGGACTCCACATGGGACATTTGTACAATCATTGTGCAGTTTTCCCGGTGATGAATAACCACTTAAAACAGAGCAATGAAATCTGCACGAAGTCTGGAGTTGAGTTAATAGTAATGTACTGACGTCAATCTCTTAATTTTGACAAGTATATCACAATTATGTTAAACGTGAACAGGGGAAAGTAAGTAAAGAGGGTGTGGGAACTCTGTACTGTCTTTTCAACTTTTCCGTGAATCTAAAATTCTTACAAAACATTGATATATATATTTTAAAAAGTAGGTTTTATCAAAAAATCACATCCTGATCGGCTTCTGAAAGCAGTTCTAAATAGTATGTGTTTTCGGAAGGTGTTAGACTAAAAGCTAATGATAGAATGAGATAAATGAATATGTTTTCAATGAAAAGTGCTACACAGTGTAGGCCACCGGCTGTTACTTTCATCGTTCTTGTTGTTGGTTATTCATCCTGGAGAATTTGCCGCAAAATGAGAGCACTGGCTTACTGAGTAAAACATGAGGTGATGAGCACCTTACCTGGAAGCCCTCGAGGACCCCGTGGGCCTCCTTGTCTAGGTCCAGGTCGATGGGGGGCAAGCCCAGTTCGTTCCCGTAGATGAGGTACACACGCCCCACGTGGATGTGGCCAGGGCGGCTGTAGCCTGGGGCACCCACCACCAGGTCACCATGCCCATCCTGGTTGAGGTCAGCCGAGGTCATTGCCCTATAGGGACAAAGAGAGAACCCACTGCAGTGTCTGCTGAGAACTATGGGTAAGACTGTCTACTTGCTTCTCTTTCTGGAATCTAGCACTTTAACTTCCTCTCACTGATTTTCCATCCTTCCACGGAATATTTACTCTGAAGTGATACTGTGTGTGTGATTCACAGTCTTGTTCTATAATAATAATAATAATAATAATAATAATAATAATAATAATAATAAAAACTGGACAAATCAAGTCCTCTGAGCATCTCTGGACTATGTACCCTGAGCAGATGAAAAGCATCCTCTCAGAGCATCACATCCTACATGTAAAACCCAGAGCAGAAAAGCACAATGGCAGGCTCCTCCTCTAAAACCGTCCAGCCAGTAGCACAGTCTGCTTTTTGATCAGCTCAGCTCATTTCAGTGTGTCACCTGACCAAAGATCAGCTGTGTTAAGTTACCTTTTCATTTCTACCACAGCTGTAGAGGGTGCTTTGTACTAGGAAAAAAATTCAATGGCCAACATATGTAGTGGATGTTTGTAAACAAGATTTCATGACCTACCAGACACAGAGATGGACAAACTGAGTCAAAGGTTCAAATGCCTCTGGTGGCCTGGAAAGACCAAAAGTCCTTTACTTATTCTAGCTCCTATTGGCCACATGAAGAACACAGGGCAGAACAAGGGAATAAGAGAAGGGTGGATTTTAGAAGGTGTGATGCCTGGTGAAGGGGCCAGCCACCCATGCCTTGGAGACGCTGCTGGTCTCTGCATTCCTGAGGCAGGACACTGGCCAGTGATGCCCTACAAGGACCTCTACCTAGCTGCCCCACACCCCACAACATAACTGTCAGCCCAGCAGGGAGCCTTTTTAAAAATATTTCAGGAAGGCAGCCAAGAAGAGCCACTGTCCACAAGTGAATGGCCAGAAAGACAGCATTCACCTCCCACTCCCTGTGCCAGAGCTGACATATGAGTGACCCAAAGAGGAAGGGCTGTCAGTAATTGTCCCGAGGGAAATGCAATGTCATTTCACTATAAGAAGTGTAGTTTAAAAAAGAGGTTTCACCAAAACCTCCAGAAAATAGTTACTTTTCCATCTTTGGGCTCAGTGTAGGTTGATTTTTAAATTCAGAGGATTCTCTAACATCCTCTATAAAGTCACCATAGTGTACTAGGCTCTTGCCATATGAAGCTACAATATTCCAATCAACATATAACTATCTGCTTTTATTCTTCTCATGCTATTCGATTTCCCCAAAATTTGTAACAATATAGCTCAAGAACACTGAAGCTTGACAAATATTCTATAAGTTAATATGTCATTGTTGTGATTATTTAGTAAAGTGAAAGCTCCTGTTTTAAACACATTTTGACAAATTTTTAAGGGTAGGGTTTTATCTTTACAATGACCACTAAGTTAATGTCTTTGTTGATAGTGAATTGATTGGAAAATAAGATGCTAACAGGTGCCATTTGATACATTTGTTGAATGACAGAATGAAATTAACACTGATAATAATGTGCAAGAATTGGATGAACTCATTCCTACCAGCCAAGCCTCGCATAGGGAAGTGACAAGAAGTAAGATGCTAAAGGGCTGGATACGTGCTTCAGTGGCCGCTGAGAGCTGCCTGTAAATATCATCCGGATATTCCTTTCCAAAGCCTGGTACATAAAGGACAGGGAATCCTAAAACAGAAGAATGACAGGTAAAGACACACAGCATCATCAACAAAGCTACTGTGTCCTGTCAAAGCACCGGACTTTTGTAAAAGAAATGAGTTTTTCAAATGCTAGAAAATAAAACATGGAGTCCTATCAACAGGTGAGATCACTTAGGAGAGTGACATCGCTCCCCCCAACATGTGCTGAGCTATAGTGGTTACAGTCCTGAAGTCGGGGCCAGCACGGAAAGAGCTAGCTGGACCTTAACCCCAACCAAAGAAGTCAGGATGGCCTGTACCAATTTGCAGAATGTAACTGAACAAAATCACTTTTATGGACTAAATTTTTTTAAAAAACAAGTTCATGTAATCTAGAATGTAATTTGTGTGTGTGTGTGTGTGTGTGTGTGTGTGTGTGTACAGTGTGTATTTTGCACATCTCCTTTTTTTCCCTCCAGTCAAAGGAACTGTAACAGCAGGAGGCCGAAAACCGTCCAATCCACACCCAAATTAAGATGCTTCGAGTCCCAAGAAACCTGGCAGGCGTGAGAGGAAGGTGACTGTATGAGAGGGACCTGGGGGAGAGCAAGCCCCTGAGCTTGGGATGCTGAATCATTCTCAACACAGTTACTGCAAGGATGCAGACTGGAGTGGCCCTGAACAGCCCAGTTGGGTACTAGATCCATCGGAGCTCAGGGGACACAACTTTCAGTCCACCCAAAGGTGACCAAACAAGAGCAGTGTCAGCTCAGAGCCATGGGGCAGCCAGCAGCGAGGCGTGAAGGGCCCTGCAGGAAGCGGCTGCGCCTGTTCCTCCCCTCCAACCCCTCCAGCAGGCTACCCCCAGGCTGCTCACCCTGATGCTGAGCCCTGGCTCTCAGTCACCCCGGAAGTACTGAATAGGCTCCTGTGTGCCAGGCCCCGTGACGGGCCTTGGGAATATAAAGTCCTTCTCATCCACGATGTTTTCTTTTGCAAGAGACAGATCCAAATAGTTGCAAGACAAAATGGCATGTGCTTTGACAGAGGTTCCCAGATCTAGGCTGGGCTACATAATGTGCAGAGCCCATCGCAAAATGCAATACGAAGCCCCTTACTCAAGTCTGAAGATTGTTAAGGCAGTGACAGCTGAGCACATAGCCAAGGGTGGGGCCCTGCTGAGCATGGCTGCAGAGCTTCTGTGTGTCTGCACAGGCGGCACACTCACAACGCAGGTCCTGCCCAGGCCCTCGCTCAGCTCCAGGAGACGCCACTCACGGTGCCATCTAAACACTCCCCCGTTATTAGGAGCCCCCGACAATCCCATGCCTACTTACCTTCCCAACTCTCTCCTGGCACCTTGTGTCCCTTGTCTTGTGTTCCAGGCAAACCAGACTACTCAGATTTCCAAAATCCTGAAACTTTCCCAACCCACTGCCAGAAATACACACTCACGGATGAAATTCTACCTACTATTCAAAGCTTAACTCAAATGCCACCTTCTCCGTGAAGCCTTCTCTGGTGGCAGGGATATAATTGTCATCATAGAGGCTAAGTATCCCCCCACTCCACCATAATATTCATTGCATTCTATTCATGTCTGGTTTATTTTTGTATGCATCGCTCCTATTAGCTTGACATTTTCTAGAGATCAGAGTCTATCTGCCTTTCATCTCATTTCCCCCCAGCAGAGTATCTGACACTTAAAGACGAGCTCATGGATGAACTGCATATGCCATGGCATCCTTCAGCTGGGGCTCTGCACAGGGTGCATTCGATATTGCTGGCATGCTTTGCACTAAGGACAAAGCCAGACTGGCCTGGGAGCCCGGGGCCGCCTTGGGCACCACCAGACTTGCCAAAGGCCACTGAAGTCCAGACTCGCATCTCAGGATGTGTCTGGAACAGACCAGATTTGGAGGTTGAGGATCTGTGCCGGCCTGGCACATGCCCAGGTGACTTTCGATGAATGATTAAATAGCCATTGACGCCACACAAGATATCACAGGAAGCGTGGTCCTTTCTCTCCATGAAAAGCAGAAAATTCTTACCGATGTCCAGGAATCCACACTGAAGACCACGCCTCTTTTGGTATAATTTATGTTCTTTTCAGTATTTTTAGTTAGAGATGCAGTCAGATTTCTATGAAAATAATTTTTCTGTACTTGTGAGCTGTTAAAAAGAGAGAGGAACAAAATGGTTAGGACTGAGAAAACAACAAACCCAAATCACCAAGTTAATAATATAGTCAAGTTAATCACAGGTTAAAAATCCATAGTTTCAACATTTGAAAGTTGAAGGAACAGCAACACAAAAAAAGTTTTAGAAAAATCTTCATAGGAGATCCAAAAACCCTTTTAGTAAACACACTTCCAAGGTTTAAAAGCTTGTTCTTATAAAAAATACTTCCTATAGCCTGAAAGTTCTAAAGTGTAAAAGGTTCGAATTCCTTCCAAGTTCCTAAAAAAAGCAAAGATACTTTAATATTCCACACACACACTGTCAAGAAATAGGTCTATGGCTGTTTGAGAAGCTGGTACACAGGCATACTGCTTTATCTTTAAAGACATGCCAGAATTAATTATACGATAAAATATATTTTCAAATGCATACATTTAAACCAACCTACACAAGCCAGATGCCTAGAGAAGCCAGACAGGTTTTGGAATTACTGACGTGGAAGCCAGACAGCAGGAATACATGAAGGGGCCTGCGTGAGACACCCACCCACCAGCATCGGGATTCTCATAAGCTAGATCTTGCAAGCCCAACCTAAAGGCGTTCAATTCAATTAAAACAAACAGAAAAACGACTTGATTCAAATAAACAGAGGAGGCTTAACTGAACTCTTTCTGTAGATTTGCAAATGTTTTGAAGCTTGAAACTCTCTTACTCTAGGACCTTTCATTGCAATGCCGCCTTCTCAAATATCTAACTCTTGACCACTCTTAAATATCTCACTGAAACATCACTTCTCCAGGGAAAGCTCTTCTGTGACTGGGTTGGGACACGCCATGGTACATCCCAGAGTGCCTGGCACTTCTCCTTCCTTACATGTGAAAGTATTTACACGCTCTTGTGCCGTGCCCACCCCCCCACAGGCCACGCATCCACAGGAGCAGAACTGTTTCTGCTGTGTCCACAGCATGCTCTCTAATCCCTAAACTAGTTCCTGGCATCTAACGATGAGGAAATAATTTATTACTTGGACTCTTTTGTTATATTTTATGATAAATATAACATTAATACAGCTATGAGGCTGATGGTTGGTATTTGACTCCAGTAGGGACACCACCTCCCAGAATACAGATCTGCCCTCTCCCTCTGAAACCACCTGAGAGCTCTTCTCCCTACACCTTGCCTCACTGATCATTGCTTTTTTGGGGTGAAATTTGGGTAAAGTTTATGAGTAATAACAATGATAGTAATAATACCATTTCATGTTTACTGAGCAACTTACTAATGCTCATTGCTTCATGTCCATCCTTGGGCTTAATTCATACTATAATTCTGGTATTTTTTCCCCATTTTGCCAAAGGAAGAAGCTATAACAAAAAAATTAAGCAACCAGTTTAAAATCACCCAGCTGTAAATGGCAGACCTGGAATTTGAACCTCCGTCTACATACAAATCACAAGCTTTCAGTATGTACTGAGCACTCCTCCAGGTAAGATTCTATTTCTGGGAACCATTTTGGAATCCACTTACCTCTGGGGGCTGGTTTGCCGAGCACCACAGGCAATGAACAGAGGGTTCTCAGGCAGGTTGCAATCACTGGGGAAACACTCAAATGAATCAGGCATTTTTTTTTTTTACCTTCTAGTCAAGCATGAATTTTACTGAGACTTGGTGGAGCACTTCAAACCACCTGCAGAAGCCCTAGAGGTGTGGAGGTGCTCATTACTTAGCCAGACAGGACTGGTAAAGGGCTGAGTCCCACCCGAAGCGGGTGGATAAGCTGAGTGAGGGAGCCTTATGGTAACAAGGGTGGCCCTGCACTGCTGGTCACCCAGACGCACAGCCGTCCCCTTCCCTCCCCACTACACCTGCTGAGCTACTCCATGCTCACATGAACCATCTCAGAGTTAGAGACTGGGAAAGAAATAAGTTCCCACTGTATCACCTTCTGCCCAGTTATGCTCATTTCTGCTCAGATATGTCTTGATTTCTCAATCTCATTCCTTTAAAAATAAAAAGATGTAAACTCAATAATTAAATAGGTTACTAAGTATCCCTTTTTGTAAGAAAAGTCCACTGAGACAACTTAAGAGGTGACCTTCCCCCTAACCGTTAACGGAAGCACTAAGGGAGTGGGTATTTATAAGTCTCTTCTAGAATGAAGACTGTTTTTAAGCAGAGGAAGATTCGCATGGAGCTCAGGAGGATGCTGGGTAATGTGACAGATATGTGAAGCCTGAGCGAGAAGGACTAGTTATGGGAAAAGAAATCCAGAACAGGAGATGGGAAGAAGCTGCAGACACACCTTTCCTATAAAAATCTTCCTCAGGGCCAGCTTTAGGCTGAGGAAAAGTTTTTTTCTAGAATGTTGGTTTTTCTGCCACCAGGATGCAGATGGCAGCCTTGCAACATAAGAGCTATAGTTACAAGTGCTTTTTGAGTTAAATAGAGTTCTGGCTGAAAATATAACTACCGATATTTCACTGTATGAGTTTCAAGTAACAAATTTGCTTTGGAAGATAACCTGTAAAATGAAAATATATACATTTTTTTTTCTTTCTGTCATGAATTTGTGTCTTTCTTTGGAGCCTCCTCCAAATTTCCTATAAAATTCCTAAACTGAGGAATCTTTCTGTGTATTTGTGTGTAAAACGCAATCAATTCATGGAATTTTCTGCCTTGATAAATTAGGACAAAGATCAAGAGTCAAGGGATCTATTCCTTCTCAATTATTTTGTCCTAATTAAAGAATAAAGTCCAGACACATTTCCTTAGCTATTTGGAAAACCTAATCAAAACAACACCACAAATGTGTTCCAGTTTGGGGATCATTATACATGGACTTTATAAAACATATAAACACAGGTCATTCATTTTCACATGGCCACGTATTATAAATCCTTCCAATATAAACTCAACTCCCTTCTAATAATAATTATAATACCAGTAGCCAACATTTATTAAGTGCTTACTACATGCCAAACCATTTACCTGAGTGATCTCATCTACTCCTCACAACAGCTCTATAATAAAAGATGAAGTCTTACTGTCCCCATTTATAGAGGAGAAAATGTAGCTTAGGAAGGCTCAACCACTTGCTTGAGATGACTCAGCAGTGAGGGCAGGTCTCTCTAATTCTAAAGCCCATCCTTTATGTGCATCCGCTCATATGCACACAAAAACCCATAGCCAAAAGAAAGAGAGCCTGGAGATTCTGTTTTATTTTTTGAAATTATGTAAGAGTTTGAGCCAAACCTATGACATATGCCTGGGAGCAAGATATTAAATGCTCTGAGCCTGGAGATTTTAGCTGAGGTTGATTTCACTATTAAAAAGAACATTTGTATTGAATGGTTTATCTCTGCCAAATTGTAACTCGCTGAGTATTTACCAGGCTAATGTCCAAGGCTGAAGAGGAGGATCACTGGGCCCCAGTTGCTGGAGCCTGTGGAGAGAGGACACGCCAGCCCACAGCATGGGTTCTCTCAAAAGAAACAGATGGAGCACAGACCGCAAATTGTACAATATCTACTTCTCTAGCCTAAAACTTGAGAGACATCGGCAAATCTAACTAGATGGGAACTAGACAGTTTTGGTTTCTTCATGATTAGGATAAGATGAGCACTTCGTGTGCCTTTTTCTTTTCATTTGATTGGTTGAAAACCCTGAGAGCTCTCTTGGGGATGGGGACAGCAAGGTAGGGAGCAATCGGGAGAAGTAGAGTAATAATTTACCTGGTCCCATTCTCTAACATGAAGCCTGTTAGACGGTAAATATTAGTGGACCAAAATGCCATATCATCCAGTCCTCCAAGGAAATATTCTTGGAATTGTTCCACCAGAAATGGGGACTTTCTAGAATAAGTGGGATAAAGCTATGGCAGAGAGAAAGAAAAATAAGTTAATAAATAAATAAATCAGGTGCTTCTCCTAGTATCTTTATAACACTTTATATTAAGATTTTGAAGGATAAAGCCAAGCCTCACCTTGGAAACAGCCAACATCTCACCATACCTGCAACATAAAAAACAATTTTGACTATGACTTGTGGTTTCCTCAAAGAAGGAAGTAACTAATGAAGAAAAGGTTCTATCACAATGTATCCACCATCATGCAACTTCCTTTGAATCAACAAAATCCATAAATCCAAAACCACTTTGGAAACACAACCATTGAAATGTGTGCTAAGAAAGTCGCAATACAACCAGTGGCAAATCTTACTCTGGGGCCACACTTACATTTCTAAGAACTGAAGGTAAGAACAGTCAACAATTGCATTTTTGGTGATGACTGATCGGCCATAGAGTTTCTTATAAATTCCCAGTAGGTCTTCAACAGGCACATACCTGAGAAAAGCATTAGAATAAGAGTTGTGTGATTCTGAAGTTGAAGACAACAACGGCAGCAACAACAGCTGCCAGTCATCCCATGAGGACTGTGTGCCAGGCTCACAGAGAGGACGCCCATGCATTACATGTGTGTAATCCTACCAACAGCCTGCGTGGCTGGGACTACCATACTCCCACTTTACACAGAAAGAAAGAAGGCAGCACAGAAAAGTTAAAGAATTTGCTCAACACTGCACAGCAAACAACTGGTGCCTTAATCAAATATTTATGAAGGTACATTCAGAGATAAGAAAGTATAAAGTATAAAGGAGGTGTTTAATTTTGTGAATTTAGAGTTCGAAGAGCAATATATTTTTATTCTTTCAAGTTGAATTATTCTCAAGAATTATTATTTTTAAAAAACAAAAAATGGCTCCTCACTTCCAACATTCTACTTTGAGTCCACAGTGTGAGGTGGTAAAAGAATTATAAGTCAAGATTTTGGGTTCACAGATTTTAGTGATTTCATTTGGAAGAGCAGCAACTTAACAATTAGATCTATACTGAGTCTGCTTTTATCTTCATTTCAAAGACCTTAGACTATACCAGACAGAAATTAAAACCAATAAGACCTGATTTTACTTATAAGAATCTATTGAAGTCCATTTCTTTTTTCAAATTTTTACATGAGCACAGAGATAGTTCTTCCAATAAAAACAGCTTAAAAAATATTTTAGGTGAATCACCAAGTTAGTAAAAAGTGAAAAACTTCCAAAGGCTCAAAATAAATTGAAACTGGAAACTTTAAGAGGTGAGTAAGTGGGAAAGCCAGTTTTTGCTCTGAGGTTCTGCCAAACCCTGGAGACATGGAGGTTTTTTGATGGCTACGTGGTATGCAAGGGACACGAAAGAAAACATAGGAACCACCCAGAGTGGGCCATCTCAGAGGACTCTGAGACTCATGCAGACTACACCCCTGCATGAGTGTTAGCAGGAAATAAACCCAACATGCTAACAAGGACAGCAAAGAAAACTGCCTGACTTCATCTTGGCAAGAGATAGAAGAGGGGAAAAAATCTCCTCCTAGGAATAGTAACCACTACCCAGCCCCACAAATGTTTTGTCCTGGATCCGTCCTATCTGTACATTCAGAAAAACTTAAAAGGTCGAATGTAATTTGATGTGCTCACAGGTTAGGAGTGGCTCAAGCAGCCTGCAGAGGCCAAGAGAAACCCTCTCTAGAAAAATGCAATTCTAACTCCAGCCTCGAGCACTCCAAGCCCCATGGAATATAACCAAAAGAGGACCAGAAGCCCCATGACACACCATTAAAATGAATATCTAATCCAATGCAGATGGCACTGTGTGTGGAGTTAGAGGGACCTCTTCCTGGGGTTATCCGAGACCGGCTGGCCTCAGGTAATCTGCTAGTTATTTGCTGGTTCTGGAGCTTCCGTAGTACTAAGGCAGCTGGACCAGGGATAGGAGTTGGCTCCTTGCCAAACCCGCAAGCTCTCCTTTCTCTTTGGTTTGTAGGCACTCCTCCCAATCCCAGCCATCCACACTCAGGGGCTGGAACAGGGGGACAGACTATGTCACACCTTCTGACTGCTTAGTAAACACTCAAAGAAAAAACAAAACCCAGTATAACCACAATTAAGCTACAGTAATATCTGATAAAGTAGAAGGCAACAAGCATTATTAGAAATAAAGAAGGTCACTACACATCACAATAAAGAGTTCAATTCACCAGTAAGATACAAGATTTTGAAACTTGAATATTCCTAACAACGTATCCTCAAACACCCATACAACAACCTTTGACAGAACTACAAGGAGAAATTGAAAAAATCCACATCATAGGGAGATTTTTTTTAAACAAATTTCTCTCAGTAATTATTAGATTAACCTTATAAAAAGTAAATAGCAAGACTACTTATAGCTTACAATCTGATTTAAACAATGAATTTAATAAGCTTGAGCTAATAAGCAATATATATAATATTAAACAAAAATTGGAGAATTAACATTCTTTTCAAGAACATATGGACTATTTCCAAAAATTGACCATATACTAGACCTTAAATCAAGAATCAATGAATTTCATAGAAACCAAAAAAAGTAGAAGGAAGAACATAAATATATGAATAAAAATTAATAAAGGGGAAAAATGAACATGAAATAGAATCAATAAAGCCAAAAGTTTATTCTTTAAATAATAAAACTGAAAAATGTTAGACAAGATTAATTGTTTAAAAACAGAGGGGAAGGCAGGATAAAATAACATTATGGACAACAAAGAACCACAGTACAAATAACACAAGAAAAAAAATAAGATATTATGAACCTTATTCCAAAATCTTTAAACACTTAGATGAAATGGAAAAGCCCTAGAAAAATATAAAACTCCTTAAAACAAAATTGAAAAACTGTATAGTCCTATAACCATTAAAGAAGTTTTTTTTTTTTAAGTCTCTACAAAGACAACATCAGGCCTAGATAGCCTGACAGACAAATTCTACCAAACATTCAAAAAATCAGAGTTCAAATCTCACACAGACTTCCAGAGAATAGAAAAGGAAGGCACACTCCCCACTTCATGATTCCATGAAGCCAGCATAACCTTGACATCAAAATCAAACAAGAGCAGAAGAAAGGCATATCATAATATAAGCTCACTTGTAAACAGAGGTGCAAAAACTTTAAGCAGCAAATATAAATGTAACAAATACAAAAAAAAATGATATATCATTGCAAAATTGGTTTTGTCCCAGGAAGTAAAGTTGATTTTATATTAGCAAATAGATTACTATAATTTGCTATAACATTAAGAAACAATTATCTCAACAGATGCGGAATAAGAGTTTAATACATATGAAATTGATTTCTAATAAAAACCACTAGCAAATTAGAAATAGAATGAAACTCCCTTAACTTGATAAAAGATGTTATAAAAATCTACAGCAAATATTACACTTAATGATGAAAATTTGAAAGCATTCTCTTTAAGATCAGGAATAAAAAAGTATATCCAATATCACCACTTCTATTGTACTGGAAATAATAGCCAGTGAGATACAGCAAGAAAAAGAAACTACAGGTATAAAGATTGAAAAGGAAAAGCAAAATTGTCACAATTTGTAGATTATAAATTGTGAGTCTACGGAAAATTCAAAAGAATCTCCAGATAAGTTACTAGAATTAATAAGATAGCTTAGAAATGTTGCTAGATACAAAATCAAAATTAGAAAGTCATTTGCATTTCTGTACACCAGTAATCTTTTAAAAAATATAACTGGACCAAAAGTTACTATTTATGGTAGCAAAGAAAAATATAAAGTAAACTAAATCTAATAAAACGTGTAAGACCTTGATGAAAAAATTATAAAACTTTAAACTCATTGAAGAAGACAAATAAAATACATAACATGTTAATGGATAAGTGGACTCAACATTGCAAAGTTGTTAATTCTTTCCAATTTAACTCTAAATTCAATAAAACCTAATCAAAATTCCAAAAATATTTTTCTTGGAACATACCACTTCATTTGAAAGAGCTAAGGCAAAGGGCTAGGCAATGTACATTTAAAGAAAAAGGACAGGTTGAGAGACCAGCCGTAATAGATGTCAAGACATAGTATAAAGCCACCATAATTTTAAAAAATAGGTATTTCTCAGTGATCGTCAATTCGACCAATACGACATAACTGAAGGCCCAGAAACTGACCCACACACATATGGGATTTTAATTTATGTCACAGAGGTCATTACAGATCAGTGAGGAAAGGGTAGAAATGATTCTGAGACACTTAATCTCTATAGGAAAAAATGAAATTAGATTCTATCTGAGCATATACAAAAAAATTAATTCCAGGTAAATTAAAGATATAAAGTTAAAAATAAAACTGTAAAAGCTTTAGAAGGCTAGGTAAGAAAATAACCTCATGCTTTCAAGTTAGGGAAGGATTTTGTCAAAAGTACAAGTACAAAGGAAAACACTTATATATTCGACTACATTAAAATTAACAAATTCTGTCATGATACACTACAAAATAAGTAAAAACATGCCACAAACTATAAAAAGGTATTTATAACAAATAAATAATAAACTAACAAAAGATGAGAAGCTCTAATAGACAAAGAATACTCACAAATTAAAAGGACAAACAACCCAACAGAAAAATAGGCTAAAAACGGAAGATCTTCACTTTAAAATCAAACACAAATGATCAATAAATCATGAAAGAATGTTCAAACTCATCAGTAGTCTGGGAAATGCAAATCAGAACTTTAATGAGATACCATCACATGCCAAACAGGTTAGAAAAACTTAAAAGTTGGACAATACCAAGCGTGGGAGAATGCAGAAGCAGCAGAACTATTATACAAAGCAAATCAGAGTTTAAACTGGAAACAACATTTTGAAAAAGAGTCTGGGATCACTTAGGTAAGCGAAGCATGTATATGTCCAACGACCTAACTATTCCACTTCTGGTGTTTGAGAGAGTCCCCTCTAGTGTACAAACATATGTACAAAACTGTTCATAGCAACACTATATGTAAAGCAAAAATGCTTCATATGACTTGCATATCCATCCACATTAGAATAAAGTCATACTGGTACATCCGCACAGTAGGAGCGCATAGTGATGAAAATGAATGAACCATAGTTCTGATAACTCTGTATATCAATATAATTAAATCTCAGAAACATAATTTTAAGCAAAAATTTGCAGAACGCACACTGTGCAATTCTATCAAAAGTGAAAAACAACGCAATATTTTACATATGGATACATGATATATATAGCAAAACTAGAGGGAAAAGTGACAAAATGATTAACAGGAACCCTAGAGTAGTGGCTACCCTGCGGGAGAGAAGGTGATAAGACAGACAGAAGGCAAGGGGCTCCTAAGATAAAATGAGGCTCTGCTTCTTAAACTGGGTGGTAGCTGCTCAAGTGTGCATCATTTCACTATTTTATGTATTTATAGATATACATTCTTTACTATATTTGGTATAATTCAGATTTTTTTCAAGAATCTACTTTGATTATTCTATTTCCAGTTTTACTCTTCAAAATTTACAAATGCAGAAGACTCCTATTGACATTGTAAGTTATATTTTCTAAAGTAAAAAGGGTCAAGCTCCTAAATGCCATTTAAATATCACATATTTAAATATACATTGTTCTTACCAGTGCCGTGAGAGGTAGTTAAAATTAAACTCAAACTGGCTCAACACATCTCCTCCTGTGGCGAGAGAGAAATATTTACATGTAATGGATTAGTGACCACAGAGAGCAGGCTTCTTTCTACACAAATTTGCACAACCCGGTTTATCAGTTCTTCGCATTGTTACAAGTTTCTGTTCATTGTTTTAGGTATAGGCACGTCTTTAAGAAAAAGTGACCTTTTAAAATCTTAGTGACTGAAGTACAAATTAAAAAAGAATCACTCATATAATCAAAGTGTTTTTCACTTTAAGGAAAGATGGACCATAAGGGTTCTTTTAAATAAATACCACTCACCATCTAGTTTGTATATTCAAAGGTAATTTACTATAGGAAAAAAATGGAGTTTACGATTTAAAGCTAATGTACTAGTAGACACTAGGTAATAAATTTTAATCTGACATGAAAGTAAAGCTTTTCTAAAATTACACTCCTATGTAAGTAAATGATAAAATGTGATTTAACAAAAAAAATACACATATACACAACTTTTCAGAAGTACATCTCTATGTTAAATGAGGTATGCCTGTACTCTAAATGAACCACAATATTCAAATAGAAAGCAGTTAGCATATGCTACTGGCAAGATCGTAAAAAACATATTTAAGGTACAGTAGTGACTTCATTACACATAAAATGTAATTACCACAAAAGAAAATTTGGCAAATATAAAGAAACAGTACCAAAATCACCAGCTGCATGCGCCTCAGAAAAGGAGCCGTGAAAATCAATCTGAGAAAGAAAGAGAACCATCTGGTATAGATCACAAGTTGTAGCCCCGACTCCTATCCCACAAGTGAGTGAATAGTGGGGAGGTGACAGCCTAACCCAAGGAACTGCTGAGGATGCATAGTGGATGGACTCAATTTTCAAAAAACCATTTAATTTTATCTGTTAAAAGAAAGTGTATTGGCAGCTGAGTTGTATACTTAATGCCTGGTGGTAGGCAAAGCTACCATGGGCATTGCACCTAATAGAATATCCACAAAATCTCTACTGAGTACAAGTTTAAGCTCCTCACGGAATGGTATTAACATCAGTGAATGACCAGAGGGAACTTCCAGAAGCTAAGTCACCAGGTAAGAGCACAGTGTTCAGCTTGGGGCCATGGCATTTTCATACGGAAAATTAAAAAGGAAAAAAAAAACACATGGAACTATTACTTTAAATAGAACCAAGTAGTAGGAATTCATATTCTTATTAAGATCCACGGCTTGAATAAAACATAAAATTTCTAAAATATCGCCATGACTAAAACAGGACATCACTCCTTCTGCTGTTTTCAGTGTGCCCTAGTTGTTCTGCCCACGCGGACGAACTTACCCAGGTACTAGGAAGAGTAAGAGAAATGAATAGGACGAGATGGAAATCTAATGAACACACTCTGGGCAATAGATCTCATTTCCACATGACATCTGAATAACCTAAAGTTTTCCTTTCCATTAAAAAGGTCCAGTTCTGTCCTTGGGTATGACAGTTTCACTCTCATAATGCCATTACCCGTAAAGACAGGTACTCACATCTCCCATTGTCCTGAGGAAGCCTTGTTCGATGCCCAGGCTGTGCCAGCTGACGTCCGCCACCATGTGAGATGCAATTCCAAACAAGAAAGCTACCAATTTCTCTGTGTCCTGCCAAATAAACAAGTCAGAGTGGAGTGTCTGGGTGATTTTTACAACACTCCTATAGAAAGTTTTATAAATATGAATTTATTTCCATTATTGAGACTTAACAATAAATCAGGGGCAGGCACACTGTAGTGTCTGGTTACCAAAAACCACAAAAGACTTTTTGACATGTTTTGGAGTACTTTGGAAGAGTAATTACTATTGGAGCAAAATGACCAAGTGACAGACCTAAATCTTTAAAATAATTTATTCAAGTATTAACCAGCCATCTCCTGTGTCCCATGTACTATATTTGGCAATATAGGTACAGTGGTGATCGACCCTCGTAGAATCTGGGTGTGTGTGTGCAAATGGAGTCAATGCAGGTGCAGAAAAAGAATGAGAGGGCCATGCCTACCTTCTCCCAGGGGAGGGGGTAGTTCTCTCGGATATAATGAATGCTTGCGTTGAGAAATGGAGTCCAGTGAGTGCTTTCAGACACATCATGAAATTGTCCTGACAAAACAAAGGCAGAACTCAGGATTCTTTCTTAAAAAATAGGAGATTTCCAATCAAATCTTCCACCACCACCTGCTGAGTCCCTTCTCCTTCCCTCCAAGCCTCTTATTTTTTCTATGAATGCAAAGGAAGCCTCTAGAACAGAAGAGCCACCAAAAGAGAAAGTAACCTAAGCTGGCTCACGGCATCTCATATCACCCGGGCTGCAACAGAGGCTGGAAATTGGGTTTCTTTGTTGACAGGAGGTAGTTAACGTTTCTTTTTAATAATGATTATTACACAAGTAATAAAGGAACTGAAATCATCCATAATTGCATCACCCTGTGGTAACTACAATGAACATTTTGGTGTATTTACTTCTAATTGTCTTAAATAAGTGTCTAAACATGTATATACATATTTTTAACAAAATTAGGTTCATAACAGTATATAGCTTAAAAATTTTTTAAATTTATTTTTCAATTACAATTGATATAAAATATTATATTAGTTTCAGGTATATAACATAGTGATTAGTCACGTTACAAAGTGATCACCCCAATAGATGAATGGATAAAGAAGATGTGGTACATATATACAATGAAATATAACTCAGGCATAAAAAAGAATAAAATCTTACCATTCGTGACAACATGGATGGACTTAGAGGGTACTATGCTAAGTGAAATAAGTCAGAGAAAGAAAAAATACTGTATGATCTCAATTATATGTGAAATCGAAAAACAAAATAAACAAAAACCCCCAGAAACTCATAGGTACAGAGAACAAATTGATGGTTGCCAGAGAAAGTTTGCGGTGCTGGGTAAAAAAGATGAAGGAGATTGAGAAGTAGAAATTGCCAGTTATTAAAACGATCATGGAGATGTAAGTATAGCATAGGGAACATAGTAATATTGTAATAACTGTATATGGAGTCTGATGTTTTCAAATCTGTGCCCTAAAAATAAAGACATAAACTGTGTTTTTTTTTTAATCTTTTCCATCACATTGAGCCTCTCTAAAAACACAGAAGACAAAAGCAGATACACCAAAGACTTTTACGCATTTGAATTTATCATAATTGTTTTAAAATAGCACAGGCTCCAAGTAGCCTCTGAAGTGAGCTAATGAGGGTCCCAGGGTCCTCTTTATTCCCACGGGAGGGGTAGAAGAGACAGAACTGGCATCTAATTCTAAACCTCTAAATGCACAAATTCTTCACGGAGCCTCATGGGTCATGGGGGCAACCGAAAGCAACCCTTCAGAATTTAAATCCCTCAGTTCCATTTTTTTACACTGTCACTAACCCATTTTAAATCATTGGTTTCTCTGCGAATGATTTTCAAAGAAGTTGTAACTAAGAAATTTGTTCTCCTAGAGATAAAACTTACAATTCCTATTCCACAGAATACAGTACAAATCCAGAATTACATACATAAGAGTCCTTCTGACATACCTCCACTTAACCAAATACTAGGTTAACCAAAGTTCTTTGTTCTCTCTGTAAATCGTACTGACTGGAAGCAAAAGAAACCCCCCACCTGCACCCCAAGCGTGCTGGCCGCTATCCACAGGCACCTCTGTCCTGACAGCTGTGCTGTACTTACGGAGGGCAAGCCAGGTCTGCTAACTCTGCTTAAGCCAGTTGTCCTCATTATTATAATTATACAATTTAATTCAACATTACATAAGCTGATGAAATATGAGTAAAAGAAACAAAAAGTTGTTTCTTTGGCAACAAAATATCTAAATGCTTTTGAAAGATGCAATAAAAGTGAATCGCCAAAGATGGTATCTACTGTTGAAGTAGATATGAGACAAAGGTAAGATTTGAAAAAAATCACAAAAATCTAAGAAGACTCTGCATTCGAATTCCTTATAACATTATTTATTTTGTAATTCTTTCCAACTGACTTTTTGGTTCATCAGTCACACACTGGTCCCAATCTTTAGAGCAGATAGGAAGATCCCTACTGCTTTATTAAAAGAAGGAAAATGCTGGAGTTTGTATCCCTCTTCCACTCTTCTCAGAACCCTTATTATGGTGGGGTCTGTCTGTATCTAAAAATGGCATATGTTAAGCAATGTTTCTCAAATTTAATTGACAAAATAATCTTTTTTTCCTACAGCCTCCTGAATACATTTTGGGAAGTGCTAATTTATAAATAATGGTTAGAAAGAGGGAGGACTGCAACAAGCAAGGAAAATAATAGAACCGAGAAATGATAGTTCGCAGACTAAGATCGAAACAGAAAAACAACTTACAAATATGAAAATTACAAAAGCTTAGCTATCTGGGATCACCTGTAGGAACGAGTGTCCCTAAACATTGCATTGATTCTTAAGGCATCACTGTATTTAACGATATGGGATAATGGCTAATGACTCCGAGATTCCAAAGATGGTTTACATGATGACCCACTGTGCTGGATGTCTTTCATTCTTTCTGCATATCCACTCTCTATCTTTCTCCACCCGGTGTTGTGCCTCTGAGGTGACCTGCTTACATTGGCTTCTTTGCCCTCTTGCTTTGGGTTTGGCCAATGGGGAGAACCGACAGGATATAAGAGAAAAGGAGGAAAAGAGGTTGGCATACTCATTCTCCCAAGCTTCTATTCTGTGGGGTCACAGTGGGCTGTGTCCCTTGATTGAAAATCCTGGCCCCCATAAAGAGACCTTCTCCACACAGCTCATTCTCTTTCTGCAGTTTTAGTCACTGCTCCCTCCCCTGCACCATCTCTTGCCATTTTCTTCCATCTTGTCCACACTTGTGTAACTGGCCCCCTTATAAAACTCCCCTCCGATGACTCAGTTTGAGTGTGCATGCTGGGACCCTGACTGATACAACCTGTAACACTACCTTAGATTTGTATAACACTTGACAAAATAGTATGCATTCATGCCAACAAAAATCCAGTGAAGCAGCGAGCAGGCACTATTATGACTATGTTACAGACGTGGAAACAGACTCAGCATGGAAGTGACTTTTTCAAGGTCACATGCTAACATACAACATAGAAGGAACAAAAACTCAGGACTTTTGGTCTCTTTCAAAATGTTTTCTGCCTCAAAGCAGTTCAAGTGAAGGTTAAAGTTTTCAGAATTTCTATGCTTAAGCAGGTAAGTTTTGGGTAATAGAAAATGCAACTCTGAACTAAGTCATGGACCAACAATAGTGGAAAACATAATGTGCTGTTATTCTTTGAGTCACAGAGATTCCTATTGACCAAGTAAAAATGACATCGTTTGGTTTGCAAAACTTCATCTTACCTCTTTCACAGATGCTGGGGTAGAATGCATCAGGAAACACGGTTCCAGCCTGATACGCATCCTGGTGTTCAGCTAACAACTGAGGAGCAGGAAAATGCAGAGATTAAGGGGGGAAGTCAACAGCTTGGGAAGAGCAGGTCCAGTCAACTTCCTTCAGTGAGATGCAGGAGTAATTTGGTTTGGGGGTGGGGAGATGGAAGGAAGGAGGAAGGAAGGCATAAATAATAAAGTTCATGCATAATCCAACACAACACCTTACAATATGTAACTTCAGATTCTTTCCTACCAAACATGGGCCAATTAAGAAGTAACAAATATCACTTATTTGAATTTCGCCTCCTCTCATTTTCTCTGTCCTCCCAGTCGAGCAGGATTTCCCTAAGGCTATTTCATGACCCAGAACTAGTGGGTATAAGATTTTCAATGATCCATTGCAAACCACTGAAATGAGAAAAATACAGACATGTATACATATATAATTTATATATATATATACATATATGTGTGTGAATATATATATACATATATCAGTTTATAGTTGCCACCTATGCTTTAGAGTAAGATTATGTCCTTTGTGCTTTAGGTGGTTTTGAAAAATCTGCTTTCCTTTTTTAAATGATATAAAAGTAGATGGTAGAGGTTTCTTTTCAGTGTGCTTCCTTGGCTGATTGGTTCACTCTACTTCATTCCAACCCTCTATGAGGTGCCCAGGCATGTGTGAGAGTCTAGAGAACAAAGACCACATTCTCGGCCTCCACTGCAGAGCTCATGTCTTCCTTTCTTGCTTCTTCAGCTGCATGCAGGGCTTGGTTTTCATGCAGCAGAGATGGAGAGGGCCCAGGTGTGTTCGCAGGCAAAGGTCCAGGGCATCCATTTTGCTAGTAAGGAGCAAGGTTGAGGTGATGAGGTCCCAAAGCCAACAGTCTAGGTGACTTCTTACTTTCCAGATCATGTAGGAGACAGTTGGACCTGGAATTAGCAGGTGGGGCAGTGGCTGTTTGACTGGGCACAGGTAGCCTGCCAGGCCAGTTCTGTGTGTGGTTGTGGGTGTCCTTTCTGGACCTGCAGCCTGGATCCAGCTCCTCCAGTTCTGTTTGTCAGCACTAAATTCTCTACCACTCGGTTTTGAGCTCCTCTCTCAGCATAAGCTATCCAGAAGGTTTTCCACCATCTGCAAGTAGACTCTGATTGACACAATGGGCAAAGTCAAAGCTTGGCAACCCAACTTTTTAATATTGCAATAAGGACATACAGCAGGGACCATAAGTGGAGGCTACATAAAAGTTCCACAAAGGACTCAAAACATAGGGAAATATAGTATCATCTGCTTTTTGTTGTTGCTTTTCCAACCAGTATGTATCCCTTTCCCAGTCTTCTAGGCACAGAATCCCTCTCTCCTGAGGAGAACCCGTTCCATGCTGAGCAGGTGGGGTTGACCACATGAGTATGAGGCCAGCAAGTCCACTCTCACCACAGTGCTTGGCTCAGAGATGCACGTTGAACAGAAGTTTGTTTGGTTAGAACTTTCCCCAAGACCTCTCAGCTGGAGCCCTGGGGAAGATGCCCTCTTCCCTCTGGGGAGCTTAGGTTGGAGGCTGAGTCCTGCATGGGCAGTGTCTTCTACATGGAGAGAGATGGCACCACCTGGACTTCCAGCTCCAGCTCTGCCCCAGGGCTGTCAGTTACATATACTCAGAAAGTCTCCTTTTTTCTAAAGATAATTTGAGCTGGACTTGTCACTTAATAATAATTAATTTCACTGAATAGTTACATCATCAGCCACTGTCGTAGTCACTTTATATGTATCAAGACTTGTTGCATCTTAATCTCCTAGTGAGGTAAGTACGGTTATTTAACATGAAAACAGAATTCTGAAGTAAATTTTGAAAAGTAAATGTGTTACTAAACAGTCAGGAAACTTCTGGGGGGAAAAAATGTACAGAGGAAAGATGTATCCTTCAGGCATAAAAATGAATTTTTAAGCTACAGAAATAAAAACAGTACGATATCCGAAACAAAAGAGACAAATCAATAATACAGAAGAATGAATCAGACTCAAGCATATACAATCACTTAATGTATGATACAAAGGAATAAAGGATGGAGTAATTAATAAATGGTGTGAGCACAACTCTACTGCAGTGAAGAGTCCACTTTTGCATGGGAATTCTAGGAGACACTGACTTGAAATTAACTTTACCAATGACAGGCCACTAGATCCCTACCATGCTTTATGCCAAAATCAGTACAAGATGAGTTAGAGATTTAAATGTCAAAAATGGAGCCATAAAATTAACAAGACAAAGTTTAAGTGTATAATTGTATAATTTCAGAGTAGGAATGATTTTTCTAAGCAAAAATACAGGCAGAAATCATCGAAGAAAAGACAAGAATCATCAATAGATGCTAAGTTTAATGAGAAACAGGATATTTACATTACCTCAATATATCTCTCCACAAAATATTTACTTGCTAATTAATTAAAAAGTAGAAAATACTTAAACTTTCCAGCACAAAAATGTGACAAATACCATCTCAACCAAGAGATAAAAATGAACATTACTAGGACTTCTGTTTCCAGGAAGATGGAGTAGATGCACTTTTCCTTCCTCTTATTACTTAGTACGGTAAAAAACAACAACAACAAAAAAACCTGGGTATAGTATATAACATGAAGTTAAGACCCTCTGAAAGGTGAAGGTAAGTATGCAAATTGGCCAGGAAACGTGGGATGGAAGAATAACACTGTGGTGAGTTCTCTGGGTGTTCTTTTTGCTCATACATCCCAAACTGGATACTGGAAGAGCCACAAGGCTATCTAGAAACCCCAATGGGTTTAGACCCCCTCACCAAAAAATAGCCATAGGACCAGGAGAGGGGAAGGCTGCAAGACAGAAAACTTTTAGACAATAATCTCTCTACTCTAGCTGAACATCACAGAAAAACCATGGCCCCGCACTTACCCACGTCACCTAAGGCTGAGTGGGGAGCCTGGATCTTCTCCTCACCAGGCTGTAATGAGGTGCTCAGCTCCCCCATTGAAGTGGAGTCAGCCTTCATCCCTGCCATTCTGCCCCCATCTCTACCCCTCAGTGTCAGTGGAGACCATGAGGAGAACAAAGACATCCAATCCCAACTGGCGGTAGTAAGGCGCCTCTCCCCTCCTCTCTGGGGTGGTGTCAGAAGAGGCCCAGGGGAGATCAGGACATTCCTACCACCCAGTAGTAAGAGGATATCTTGCCCTCTGACATCAGTAGAGGCCGAGGTGAGGAGCAGGTATTTGGCACTCTTGCCCCTCCCAACCAGGAAGGCATCAGTGCAGGCCTGGTGAGAAACCTTTACTTCTACCCAGTCAGCAGTTAGGAAGCAATGTCCCCTTACCACTTCCCCTAATGAAGTGTTATCAGAAGATGCCGACTAAATCAGGTTTAAATATGACCCAGAGTCTCTTAATCTAATACCCAAAATGTTAAGGTATCGATCAAAGACCACTCATCACACCAAGAACCAGGAAGATCTCAAAAGGAATAAAAACAATCAACAGATGCTGTCACTGAGAAGCAGAAATGTTAAAATTATCTCACAGATATTTTAAAACAGCCATCATAAACATGCTTTAGCTGACAATAATGAACACACTTGAGACTAACTAAAAAATAATAATAAAATTGAAGTCTCAGAAATAGAATATATGAAGAAGAACTGAATGGAAATTTTATTTTTAAATTTTTTTTTTTTTTAGGCAAAGCAACCCTTGGTTGAGCTCACAGATTGCAAGGACCTTGTCAGCTTACAATCCCTTATTTTTTATTTTTTACACCTACAGCACCTGGTCTTCTTAGGTGGTCTCTCATCGAAGTACTAACCAGGCCCAACCCTGCTTAGCTTCTGAGATCAGATGGGATCGGACTTATTCAGGGTGGCATGGCCGTAGACTCTGAGTGGAAATTTTAGAACTGAAAAATACAATAGCTAAAATAAAAGTTAACATCACCAGAAATGGTACAGGTTGACATTGTGTACTTTCCAATACAATGCAATGAGAAGAAAACATAGCATTGCTTCGATGTTTTACAAACATTTATCTGCAGGGGAATACCTTCAAGGGAATCTAATCGTCATGAACCATCAGACAAAATCAAATTAAGGTACATTCTACAGAGTTACTGGACTGTACTTTTCCAAAATATCAAGGTCATTAACGACAAGGCAGGCCTGAGGAACTGTTTCAGGTTGGAGTAGATTTGAGGGTACTGACAACTAAATACAACAGATCTTGAATTGGTCCTGGAACCATAGAGGATATTATTGAGACAACTGGTAAAATTTGAATGAGGATTGGGTCATAGTGTTATTTCAATGTTGATTTCCTGAATGTGATTATTATACTGTGGTTACACAGGAATGCTCTTGTTTTCAGGAATTACACAATGATGTGTTCAAGGATAATGAATAGCATGTTAGGTACTAACTCTCAAATGGCTCAGGGAAAAAAATTCAACATGTATAGAGAGAAAAGGCAAATATGATAAGTTGTCAACAATAGGAGAAACTGGGTAAAGGATATATAAATAATATTTGTCTAATTATTTCAACATTTCTATTGGTTTTAAATTATTTCAAAATAAAAAATTAAAATAGGGAATTGATTGAATAAATAATGGTATATTTTGGGTAGTAAGAAAAATGTAATTGTTAAAAATTAGTCTGAAGATCTCAATTGACATGGAAAGATATCTGATAAAGAAAATGAAAAAAACAAGTTAGAAAATAGTATGTAGAGTATAATTATTTTTTGGAAAAAAAATTGCTAATAAATGCAAAAAAAAAAAATGCCTGGAAATATATCAAGCAAAATGTTAACATGGTTGTCTCAGGATTTTTTTCTTACAATGAGTTATCAGTTTTATAATCAGGAAAGACAAAACCTGTTCATGGGGTGGGGAAGGAGGAGCAAGGCAGAGAGAGGACGGTAACCAGCCAGGTAACTACCATTGCTATAGCTTCCTGGTTAACACACCACATTCCATGTATTCTTTAGAAAGAGAATGACTATCAGGGCAATAATGACCATCAATGTGAGGTCTGCTTGGTCCTTACAGTTCTCATAAATTGATTAATGTTCTCAGCTTTAGGCATTATTCCCTTATTAGTTCGGATAGTGTAAGTCAAAGTCTTTAAAGTGTAGAACCCCCTGGATGTTTTAATGAAAGAAAACTCTGGAACCAGCAAAGTTCAGACCCCGAAGGTACAGAGCATGCCAAGATATTGCCGACCTGTGGGGATCCATCTATATAGCCTGCTAGCATCCTCCAGACCACTTCCCACTATATCATTTTACCAGACTGTACCAATGAGCCCAGAGGTCACCCAAGAGTAGGTTTTGGTAGAGAAAAAGAGAAACTGCAGATTCCCACATATGAAGATATCAAATAGATCATCAATCTTTGAGAAGGGACTGAATGATAACATTATAAAAGGTAAAGTAACCCTTATCTGTCTTCATAAATCAAAGCGGGGAAGGGCGACGTACTCAAAGCACTTGGTCCTTTCCAATGACATCATTGTGTGGATTAAGACCAATGCTGAGGGTAAGAATTTGTGTCCATTTACCAGGTTTTAAACTAAGCTAATGAGACAAGCTTGAATCCTCTACTAGAAAATCACTCTGCACACAGTCAGGATTAGGTGTTTGTGGTGTTTATGTCATGAATTAGGCAGATTCTTCCTTCTCCTCCTCTCTGTCCTGCCTACTTTCTATCAGAGTCAAAGAAGATGACAATCAATGAAATATAAATGCTATTTTTCCCTAGAGGTCCTCTTACACTGGTGAGTGAGGCAGTTAAAACTAATGACTAAAAGTGGTTTGGAGGTATAATAGATTTCAATTATTTCACCATCTATACTGCATTATCAAGATTTACTGGTAATAATTTGATTCAATTCCAGTGTCATGAGAGAATGTTGACCACTCTCATCAAACTTACTCAAGTATTTAAGAATCATTTTTGTCACAAAGTATCATCTAGCGATAGAACTAGAAAGAGTATGTAGGGCCAAAATGAGTTCCACTAATTTGGGCATGGGTGAAGGTAAGTCATCAGATAGTGCGACCAAGAATATGGTAAGAGGAGACATTGGAAGGCACATCTCAAAGCATATTTCTGAAAAATGTTTCCTTCTCCTTGTAGTGATACAATTCATATGTAACACAAAGAGACAGGAAGTGGAAAATAAGTGATTTATCTCACTTACGACCTCTTTTTATAAAAACAAAAAAAATGTACCACTTAAAAAAATTCCCCCTCCAATGATTTTTCAAACTATGATTCATATAATTAAAATATTTCAATGACTTTATTTAAATTATATATATATAATAATTCAAGTATTACTGGAGGGGACATATATCTTTTAACCCAAAATATTAATGGTTTACAGAAATATAAAAATGACTCTTAAAATTACTGTTTAAATATGTTAGGACCTTTGTGTGGCACCTATAAAGAAAGTTAATGCTCATGGAATAAGAGAAAAATCAAAGTTCATACCTCTTTGTAGTTAACGTTCCCATCCTGAAGGTGGAGAAACTCTAGAGCTCTGTGTCCTGAGAAAAATAAACACATAAATCAATAAAGTTCAACTATAGCTGAAAACAGAACTTCGTAGGGGTCATCTTAAAAGTACATAATTTTATGGTTGTAACTGTCAAGGAAGTGCGAAATGAAAATTAGATTTGTACAATATTTATATAACTATGTAAATACATTAAATATGTTATAATAATACAAATAACATTTTCATAATGATTTAAAGTTCCTATTTACCTAGCTCTGGGACCTTGGTTACTTAACTTCTCTAGTTCTCAGTTCCTTCATATGTAAAATTAAGTAAATAATACCCACCTTAGGAGTTTGTTGAATCACAGAAAATAAATGCTATGACAAGCACAATGGCTGACACATAGCAGTGGCTCAAAACACAGAAATCATCATCATCATACAACAACATAGTCATCATACCTCAACAACCCCTCATGATAAAGCCAAGTAGGAAACACGATACAGGGCCTAAACCATGGACTGAACCAATGATTCTTAAATGCTTTTTCATCATTGGACTACTTAAAGAGAACAACAAAAAGTCTCACAAAGCTACCTACTACAGAATTCTAAAGAGTCCACTAAAAAACTGTTAGAACTGATAAATCAGTAAAGTAGGATACAAAATTAATATTCAGAAACAATTGTATTTTTATACATCAGTAATGAACTGTCGGAAAGAAAAATTTAAAAATCAATCTCATTTATAATTGCATCAAAAACAATAAATATCTAAGAATAAATTTACCAAGGAGGTAAAAAACCTGTACTCAGAAAATTATGTCATTGAAAAAACTGAAGATACAAATAAAATAGAAGCAAATACCGTGCTAGCAGGAAGAATTAACATTGTTAAAAGGGTCATACTACCCAAAGCAATCTATAGATTCAATGCAACCCCTATCAAAATATCAATGGCATTTTTCACAGAACTAGAACAAATAATTTATTTGAAATTTATTTGGAAACATAAAAGACCCCAAATTGCTACAAAAATCTTGAGAAAGAAAAACATTGGAGGTATCACACTACCTGATATCAAACTATACTACAAGGCTATAGTAATCGAAACAGCATGATAATGACATAAAAAAATCAATAGATCAATGGAACAGAATAGAGTGTGCAGAAATAAATCTACTCCTATATGCTCATTTAATCTGTGACAAAGGAGGCCAGAATATACAGTGGTGTAAAGACAGTCTCTTTAATAAATGGTGTTGGGAAAACTGGGCAGATACATGCAAAAAAATAAAAATGAAACTGGACCACCTTCTTACACCATACACAAGAATAAACTCAAAATGGATTAAAGACTTAAATGTTAGACCCAAAACCATATAACTCCTAGAAGAAAACATAAGCAGGAAACTCTCTGACATTACTTTTAGTATATATATATTCTTTACATATCTCCTTGGCCAAGGGAAACAAAAGAAAAAAATAAATGGGACTACTTCAAACTAAAAAGTTTTTCCACAGCAAAGGAAACCCCCAACAAAACGAAAAGACAACCTACTGAATGGGAGAAGGTATTTGCCTATGATACATCTGATAAGGGGTTAATATCCAAAATTTATAAAAAACACACACAACTCAACACTAAAAAAATCCAAACAATCCAATTGAAAAATGAGCAGAGGACCTGAATAGGCATTTCTCCAAAGATGACATACAGATGGCCAATGGACATATGAAAGGATGCTCAAAATCACTTATCATCAAATAAAAGGAAATTAAAATCACAATAAGATATCACCTCACACCTGTCAGAATGTCTATCATCAATCAATTAGAAAACAACAAGTGTTGGAGAGGATGTGGAGAAAAGGAAACCCTTGTGCACTGTTGGTGAGATTGCAAACTGATATAGCCATTATGAAAAACAGTTCGGACGTTCCTCAAAAAATTGAAAATAGAACTATCTTATGACCCAGCAATTGCACTTCTGGGTATTTATCTCCTCCAAAATAAAACAATAATTTGAAAAGATATATGCACTCCTATGTTCACTGCAGCTTTATTTACAATGGCCAAGATATGGAAGCAGCTTAAGTGCCCATCAATAGACAATTGAATAAAGAAGAGGTGGTACATATATACAATGGAATATTACTTGGCTATAGAAAGATAAAATCTTACCATTTGCAACAATATGGATGGACCGAGAGGGTATTACACTAAGTGAAATAAGTCAGAGAGAAAAAAAATACCATGTGATTTCACTTGCATGTGGAATCTAAAGAACAAAATAAACACACAAACAAAACAAAAACAGGCTCATAGATACAGAGAACTGGTGGTTGCTAGATGGGAGGGGGGATGGGAGGCTGGCGAAGGGATTAAGCAGCAAAAATTGGTAGTTACAAAATAGTCACAGGGATGTAAAATACAGCATAGGGAATGTAGTCAATAATATTGTAATAATTATGTATAGAGCCAGGTAGGTACTAGACTAATCAGGGGGATCATTTCCTAAATTATGCAAATGTCTAACCACTATGCTATGTATCTGAAACTAAAATATTGAATGTTAACTCTAATTGAAAAATAAAAAATGTTAAAAAAAAAAAAAGGCCACTTGCTTCACCCACATACCCACACAAGACACCCACACCCTGAATCTTCTTAGGATTAATAGGAAAATGAATATTCCTTGTGAAGAGAGTTTCAAAAGTGATATCTTATTTCTATTGTGAATGACATCCAATTTTTAAATTCATACAATAAAAAAAGCTACTACTATAAGCATTAATACCATCAGAGACCTGTTTAGAGCCCACACAAATTCTGTGCATAGGATTCCGTGATTTACAAACCCTAACCATGGGATGAAACCCGTTCTAATTAAGCAACTCATATAAATGTCAGCCTCCACACAGGCCCTATGTAAGAAGTGAAAACATAAACCAAGATATTTATAAAATCATCTAACTTATTACTAAATAAATGTTGACATTTTAGTCTCTTTTTATATAAAAATTGCAGATTAGGAGTTGCTTTCATTATGTCCACATAAACATGTGTGTTTACTATATTGATATATTAATATATGTTTAATATATTATCTATTAATATAGTTAATCTATTAATATATTAGAACCTTTGGCACCTACTGAAGAAAGGCAAGCAATGATCTGATTTCGTTAAAATGTAATAATTTTTTTACTTATTTCATGTCTTAATTTTTAAACTGTAAGGACTAAAAATTTGAAAATTCTCATTTTTTTCCTCTTTGGCCCACTTCTTTAGTGTTAGCAATTTCAATTTCATAGAACTTAGACTTGGAAGATACTGTAGAATTCATGAATAAGTCCAATTCCATCATTTTACAAAGAATAATTGAGAAAGAAAGTGAATTACTCAGAGTTATCCATGTAGTTTATAGCAAAACTAGTGTTAGACTAGGTCTGACTCTCTTTTCCATTGATTCCTGACTCTCTTTTAGGAATAAATATTTAGTGGAAAGAACACTGGACTAGCTGTCAAGACGTGTAATTCTAGGATCAATTTCCTCATTTGTAAAATAAAGGAACTGGACTCGGTGGCCTCTACTGTCTCTTCAAATTATAAAATTCTGCGATATGATACTTGCCCACCAAAGCTCAATATCTAGGTCTAATTTGCACTGATAAATTCATATTTTATTTGTAATCTTGTTTTGCTTTGTATCTTCTGGATGTAGCACAATTATAAAATATTATTATTGTTTTCATCTAAGCTAAAGAAGACCTATTGTCAGGTACATCTGAAATTAATGTGAAAACTGCTGGGGAATGTAAGCATATCTAATCATATTACAAACTGGCTCACATTTTCCAAAAACATATTACAAATACACTTTATACAAGAACCACATCTTGGTGCTACCCTTTACCCAATTCCAGATCACTTTGCCTTCACGCCTGAGCTCATGGGCATTGGTAAACCGTACCCCAGTTCTCCCTAACTCCTGTCATCATTCTGGGCACCTCTAATGCCAGGGACCACTCAAACTCCCTTGCTTCTTTGACCTCCCTGAAACCAACTTTAAAGTCACCGGATTCAGGAGACCCACTCCCATGGCCACATGTGGCCCTTTACATGTACTTAAAAATATAAAACAACTTAAATTCCTCACTCCCACCATATTTCACCCATTTTTCTCCTCTCCCACTCTATCAGTTCTTCTGCTTCGTGGCGACTGCTGGTTTACCCAGCTCCTCACTATCTCCCCACTCAGAGAAGCCCGCAGGACCCTCTTGCCACTTTTCTTTTCATTGACCCCACCCTGGCAGTCCCCACTCCTGGACAACTCCAGTCCTGGCTTTCTCTCTGCTGCCCGGTGGCTCAGCACAGTAGGGGAACTAGTTAGCCACACAAGGAATAAATTTCTAATCTTTTCCTTAATGTTTCTCACAGATTTAGTGCCCTTAATACCATGACAAGGCACCGGCACGTACCTATTTCTATGTGTGTTGAAATTCCACACGGCGAGCCTCTGGGGCACAGAGAGCCCAGCACAATCAGCAGGCCAGACCAGAACCTGAAAGCAGACATGCTGTCATCACTCACTGCTCTTCCGGTGATGGAAACTGCTCGGAGCCGTCAGCACTGAGATCGAGATCCAGGTCCAGACCCATCACTTTCCCTCTAAGCACGTCACTGACACGAAAACCAAGCCTCATTTCAAAATAATATCATCTGCCAGTGTAGTTAACTATTTACTGTTTAACTTCACTAGAAGAGCAAACACACTGCATCTGGGAGAGAAAAGCAGTGAGAAATGCCTCCAGGAAGCACAGCATCTTCTAACCGAGGTTTCCTCTGCATTTCTAACATGAAATTTGTAGAGACACAGCAAGGTCACCTCCAAATATCCTTTGCTCTCTTAAAAAAATAAAGCCTCAGCTGTCTTCACTGAGAGTCAATAGATTGGCCTGCCTCACCTTACAAGGGCCGGTGGCCCGTGCATCCTTTCCACGCAAGTATCAGCTAGCCTTGCTCGCTGGCCTCTGAGCCTCAAGTGTTGGGAAGGCTTTTATGATAATCAGCTGGAACTGGCTTCTCTTTCAGTGTTTGGCAACAGATACTGACACTTGTGTGGGATTACACAAGAGCAGCCACTCCTGGTCTCTCTTCTCCCGCCTGTTTCTATAGGCTTTATCCAGAGGCTGTTGCATGAGATTCCTGCAGCCCAAGCAAAGATGCTGACCCCACTTACAAGGGTTGGCTCAGGGGATAGATTTAGGAAAAAGAAACAGGGATTCCAGAAATCCTAGGTTCAGAATATAAGTCATAAAGTATCCAATCTATGGAAAAAATTAGATTGAACTCTTCATGGAAATGATCTTAGAGTTCAAATTATGCATATTATTTATTAAAAGCAAGAAAGGAGATCCTAAAAGAGTGGGAGGAAATGATATGCATTCTCAGGTTAGCCAAGTGGAAGAGAAGACTAGGAGATGGAATGATTTGAGACCCTTAGTCGTCTACCAAGCTTCTTCTGTAACCTTAACTCAGTCACTTGCAAAACCCCAGAATGGGAATCAGGCAGCCCTGCCTCAGCCCTGGGGTGTTAGGCTCAGCTGCTTTGAGGCCAGAAGCCATAAACTGATATGTTTTGTTTGGCTAAGAGGGTGTTTCATAAACTTAGGTAAATTAGCATTGAAATTTAGATTTCTAGCTCTCTTTAAAAAAGTAAGAACTAGCCTGATGAACTGGCATTTCCTTGTAATATGACTAGTGGCTGGAGCTGAGAAGCCAGTTCCTAACAGGCCACAGACTGGTACCGGTCCAGGGCAGGGGCGGGGTTGGAAACCCCTGCGAAACCAGCTCTTTAGACCTCTCTCATGAGGCAGTAGGTGGAAACACGCCAGCTCCTCAGGCCAGGGAGCGATGCCCACCCTGGCCACCTCTGCATCAAGGTTGCCTCTCCCTCCAATTCCTTACATAGAATGCAGAACGAAATAGTGACTTCACACAGAAAAAAGATTAAAGTCTGCTTGTTCCCACTCCTACCAAAGATGATGGACTCAAGACTGAGTGACACTGACTGAGAGCAGAAAACAAAGTCAAAATGTAAAGTACTGCCTTGGCATTTTGCAAATGAGAACCGTAGGTCTTAGAAAAAGAGGAAGAGCCACAGGCTCTGAAGAAGCCAACAGAGGCTCTCAGTTCAGTGGGAGTGAAGGAGAGATATGTAAGACTAGAGATCCTACATCAATGCGCAGAGCTGGGCTTTATGTGAACCCACAAATTCCAGGGCAGGCCTGCTATTTTCATTTTTATCCGCATTAAAGTTGTAGCTTCTCGGCTGCTTCAGGCCAAGTGCCACTGCGATTATACCTCGCTTAATTCGATTCTGATAAACGGTCCCATTGACTAGTTAGCAGCCTACCTTCAATCTTACTAGCGGCTTGACCTGGAGCATCTAGTATGACCTTGAGCATTGTCCTAAATTGCATGTGGCAACCGCACTTTGCATTAGTCATCTCGCTACAAACCTTCTGTTCCATTTCCCAGTGGGGAGGACTGGGTTAAGTAGGCAGCTAAGGGCACACGGCTTGTTGATCACAGATTCTAAGTTTGGATCCAGGTCTGTTTGTCTCCAAATGTGGCGCCCCTGCTCTAACTGTTGGGGAGAATACTCAGACACAGCCAGAGAAGCATCCAGATGGCAGGACTCAGAGCCACCCTCCACTGCTCAGAGAGCCAGCGCCCACATCCTCCGAGCTCAGAGCAGCGGGGACCAAGGACTGTAATCGAGCCCTTAGCAGCCGGGCCCACACTGCAAATCCATGGACCAAGCACACATCCCAGTAGCGGGGATGTCAGTTTTGGGGGAGTGGGGGAGAGGGAGCGGTTTCCCTGCAGCGGTCAGGAGGCTCAGGAACAGTTGTACAGAGCACTCGTGGGGGAAGGTGACAATCCACAGGCGCATCCCCACCTTAACCCTAACTCCTTCCCAGGCACCAGAACAGCGCTGCACTCGCACAAGCTGAGCCTTGCGTGGCTGTGCAGTTCGCGGCAGAGGGCGCTGCTCCGCGTCTCGGCGACCTGCAGCCGGGTCCCCGCGCCCCAGCGCGTCCCCGACCCTCGCTCCTCCTGCTGCCCCGACGCGCGCTCGCTTGCCTCCTTCCCGCCGCCGCCGGGGCCATGGCGACCTGCTCTTGGCTGCGGAGCTGCGGCGCCCCGCGCTACCCTCTGGTGCGTCCCCGCCGCCGTCTCCTCCCGCGGCCGGACTGCTGGGCGTCTGGACGGGCCCCGCTCCGCACCTACGCCCCGGGCCCAGGCGGCCTGCCCGCCGCGCTGCTGCGCAAGGACAGCTTCGTGGGCGGCCGCTGGCTCCCGGCTGCCACCGCCTTCCCGGTGCTGGACCCGGCCAGCGGCGCCGAGCTGGGCTGTGTGGCTGACTGCGGAGCAACAGAGGCCCGCGGCGCCGTGGACACCGCCTACAAGGCTTTCTGCAGCTGGAGGGGCGTCTCCGCCAAGGTGAGTGCGTGCCGGGGCCGGGGGCATTGCTGCCGTGGAACCGGCCCCTCTCCTCTGTTCTCCGGGATACTTCATGAGGAAAGTCACAGAAATAAGAGATGATCAACAAATAAGTCTGGAGCATGGGCTTCGTGCCGGATAGAGGAGGCCATACACGAACATGACGGTGTGTGTTGGCGGGAGGTGTCAGTGGCTCTTCAGAGCGTCTGAAGTACTCCTAGGCTGCAGGGAGACCATGCAAGACACAGCTCCTCGGTCTCCCGGAAGGCTGGGCGTGAGTGTCCTGGACTGGCTAGAGTCATGACATCGGGAATGGGGAGAGCTGTAGAGAGAGCGGGGCCAGGGGAAGTCCAGATCCTTGCTCCAGGTTTTCAGTCTGAAGAGAGAAATACTGCTATTAAGTGACAGAGACCCTGGGGAATTTGGGGTGGGGAGATGTTAGGTCAGGAGCGTAGAGTAAGAAGAAAACTATTTAGAAGATTTGCCTCTTCCTTTTATCATATGGCACCTGGAGCCAGCCTAGTGAAGTAGTTTTACACCTTTTCCTTCAGCATCCTCCCTCTGGAGACACACATCCAGCAAGGAGGTCCAAGAGGGAGTCTTAACATTCAGTCACACTTCAGATTTTACTGATCACCTCATGATGGAGGTGCTTGGGGTACATCAGTCAACAAAAGAGATTCCTGTCCTTATGGAGCTCAAATGGGGTTGAGGGGCAGAGGGGAGATCTAACCTGCAAATGGAACATGGGATCTAAGCAGATAAGGGTGCCAGATGAGATGAATGCTACAGGGGGTTGGGCCAGAGGGAAGGGGCAAGATACAATACCGTGTGGACAGGTGCATTAGTTTACTGCCATAGAGCACCACAGACTACGAGGCTTAACCAACAGAAATTTGTCTCACAGTTCTGGAAGCGAGAAGTCTAAGATCAAGGTGTTGGCAGGGCTGGTTTCTAAGGAGGTCTCACTCCTTGTCTTGTCGTTGACTGTATTCTGTCTTCACATGGTTTTCCCTCTGCTTGTCAGTGTCCTAACTTCTTGTAAAGACACCAGTTATATTGGATTAAGACTCACCCTAATGACCTCACTTAACATTACTAATCTCTTTCAAGACTATCTCTAAACAGTCACTTTCTGAGGTCCTGGGGGTAGGACTTTAACATATGGCTTGGGGAGGGGTGGACACAATTCAGCTCATAACATGAGGGGAGGCCTCACTGAGGATACAAGATGCAAAGACTAAGGGAGGTGAGGGAACTCAGCAAAACTCCCGAGTCAGGGAGATGCCTGATGCACTTGCAGACCAGCAAGGAGATGCTTGAGTGGACTGACAAGGGACAGAGGTATGGGACAGGAGGTCGCAGAGATAATGGGAGGAGGGGCTGGATTGTGTGGGGCACAGCCATTCTAAGGACCTGGGTTTCACTTGCAGGGAGGTGGGGCTCCAGTTCAGGGTTTTAAGCACAGCTGTGACCTGATTTGCATTTTGAGAGGCTGCTCTGGCCTCAGTGCTGAGACTTAAGGAGGGCGTTAGTGGAGCATAGCAGTTAGGGTGTCATTGCAGTGACTCAGGTGGGAGGTGGTGTTGGTTGGAACTCAGGTGGTAGCAGTAGAGGTAGTGAAGCGTGGGCTGATAAAGAATACATTTTGAAGGTAGAGGTAACTGGATCCCCTGATGGATTATTATAGGGTGTGAGAAAGAGAGGTGTCAATGATCATCCAGAGCTTTTGGCTAGAATACCTGGGGACAAGGGGGAGTAGGTGAGAGGAACAGCATAGAGATGAGAACTCAGAGCTGTGTTGGAAACATTGAGTCTGAGATGTTAGACACACAAGTGAGGATGTGAAGTAGGCAGTTGGCTACGTGAGTCTGGGCGCTTGAAAGGAGCCCCAAGGGAGAGATGTAAGTGTGTCATGCATGCACATTCACAGCTATAGGATAAGGAGACCCTAGGGAGGGAGTGGGGTGAACTGACAGATGGGCCTTCTGGCATCACCACTGGGGCCCACAAGTGTCAAGCCTTCATACAGTAGTGTCACAGGTGTCCAGGGAGCTCTTCCGGCCCTGTCTCTGCTTCAGTGATTGTTTGGTGCCACAGGACTGGTGTTGAGACCTGTCACTGACTCTGCACTATCATCTGTTCAGATCTGTGCCCTAGACCATTAATGTCAGTCTGTCTTACAGGAGCTTGAGTCTTCTCAGGGATTCTTCTTGAAAGGATCTTGGAGCATCTTCCTAAGAAAGTGGTGGAATCTGCTTTCCCTAGGAAGATGGGTCCACCCCCGGACTAGTGGATGGTGGGGCGCAAACGCAGCTGGGAAGGCAGCTCTCTTGCCTAAAGGCCTTTGCTGCTCACTGTGCACCCCACAACGTTTCCTGCTCCCTTCTCTTGGACCATTCACATCCCACCCATTCTTGGTCTAGCTCATGTGTTGCTTCTCCCAGTCAGCCTGTGAGACCACACAGCCTTCCCGTCTCTCTTCTCTGAACCCCTAGCACGGTCCACACGCCTTGTCGTGTGCTTCCCCTTGACACTTTGGCGTTGCCTCACGTCTTTTTTCTCACATGTTTGATGAGCTCCTTTTTCCTACCTTGTGAACCCTGAAGGAGTTCATGGAGAGAAGCGAGTTGTTTACTGACCACCTCGCAAGCTAGTGCCTTAGTTTCCTTCGGCTACTGCAACAAACTACCACAAATTTAGTGACTTAACACGACACAAATTGGTTCTCTTACAGTTCTGGATTATTATAGGGTGTGAGGGCTGAGTTCTTTCTGGAGGCTCTCAGGGTTTTCTTTGCCTTTTCCAGCTTCTAGAGGCTTCCTTGGTCCAACTTCTTGGAGGTAAGTCTCCTACCTCTCTCTCTCCCACCCATCTCTTAGTGATGGCATTGGGCCCACCTGGATGATTAAAGATCATCGCCTTGGCTCAAGATCTTTGACTTAATCCCATGTGCAAAGTCTCTTTTGCCTGGTAAGGCAACATTCACAGGTTCCAGGGATTAGGATAAGGCATCTCTGAGGGCCGTTATTCTGCCTGCCACAGCTGAGCCCTGCTTTTGGTGCCTCACCTGTGTTTTGTTTAGTCCTTTCTATGGTCCTGTGAGGTAGACACTTGATGTTATGCATGAAGAGACTGGCTGAGAGGGGCTTGTAGCTCGCCAGCCATCATTTTACTCCTGCTTGAGTGGGGGATCTGGAATTGGAGTTCCATGTGTCTCTATCCACTTGAGCCTCCCAGGACCCCTGTCTGGAACATTCCTGCTGGAACATTCACAAGGCTCCTCACAAAGGCCGTAGTAGTCGTTTCCTGGGACTGCATAACAAAGAAGCACAAACTTGGTGGTTTTGCAGGGCTCCGCAACCCCCAGCTGCAGGCCAGCGAGTGAAGCTTCATCTATTCTTGCAGCTGCTCCCCAGCGCTCGCATCACCGCCTCAGCTCCACCTCAGATCATCAGGCATTAGACTCTCAGAGCACCAGTCCCTGGTGCCAAAAAGGTTGGGGACCGCTGGTTTAAACAACAGAAATTTATTGTCTTAGTTCTGGAAGCTAGTAGTCTAGCAGAGTTGGCTCCTTCTGAGGCTGTGAGGGAAGGACCTGCCCCAGACCTCTCTCCTTAGCTTGTAGACAGTCATCTTCTCCCTGTTCTCCATATCACCTTCCCTCTATGCCTATCTTGTTTCTGTATCCAAATTTCCCTCTATAAGGACACCAGTCAGTGGTGTCCTAATGACCTCACTTTAATTCGATGACCTCTGTAAAGACCCTATTTCTAAATAAGGTCACAGTCTGAGGTACTGGGGATTAGGACCCCAGCATATCTTTTTTAGGGGCACACGGGCCCTAAAAAAGCCGTAACACGGGCTTTGCATACTGAGCATGACTTGTCTCTGCTGATTTCTGTGTTCAGCCTGGACATTGTGTTTCCTGCAGAATCTACTTTTCTTGTAGTTCTCAAGCTGGTTCACTTTCTTTCTTTCAGACTAAGTATGGGGCTTTATTCTTAGCAGGCCATTTAATTCTCTGAGCCAGGCCTCATGAAATTTAAGCCTTTCTTTTGTCACCCCGAATAAGCCACAGCACCCTGGGCTGTGGTCATCAGACACCTACCTGGTGCAGAAGGAAGGTAAACAAAATGAAGTCACTGTGGTGATATTGTTTTAAGAGATGTCAGATACTTCTTCTCTGGAGGGTGGAGATTTAGAAGCCTTCATCTCAACAACGATCTTGAGAGCTGAGGTCACACAGCTCGTTATCTAAAACAGGGAAGGGAAAGAACCCAGAGAAAGACGTGAGTGGTGTCTGCATAGGCTCAGGCTCTCTGCTCATCAGTGGAATGAGAAAATGATTAAAATCTTACACCTGCTAAATGGATGAAAATGTCAGAATGACATGGCAGGTTTGCTCACTGCCGTCAGCAGCCCAGCAGGCAGCTAAAAGCAAACCAAAGATTCTTCTTAGCTCCAGATACAACCTGTTCAGGTGCAGGAGGCTGGAGCTCTGGGGCACACCTTTCTTCAGAGGACCTCTCTGTGTGGCCTGGGTGACCTGGACTCTCTGGGCCCGATATTTTTAAAAAATAGTTTTGTATAAATGAATTCCTTAAAAAATTTTTTTTTTTATTTTTTAAGGAACCATTTGTTCCATAATATTTTTAATTATCCAATCTATCTTTTTATTTGATTTTCACTTTTTGGAAATATTTTTTAATTGTGTTAAAATATACGTAACATAAAATTTACCATTTTAGCCATTTGTAAGTGTACAGTTCAGTGGCATTACGTACAGTGTTGTGCCCAGACTTTCTTAAGTGTAAATAAACCCTTCCTTATTCCTCTCACACGCTAAGTTGGGGACAAATTCAACCTGCCAGTGAGTTGTTAAAATAAGGAACTATACTTGAGGACATCATGCTGAGTGAAGTAAGTCAGTCACAAAAGCACAAATGCTGTAAAATTCTACTCAGCGACAGAAGGTAAGTGGTGGTCGTCAGAGCCTGGGGTGGCAAGTTAGTGTTTAGCAGGTACAGAGTTTTCAGTTCTGCAAGATGAAAAGAGTTCTGGAGAAGGATGGTGACGATGGTTGCACAACAATGTGACCATAACTAATGCCACTAAACTGCACACTTAAAATGGTTAAGACGGTAAATTTTCTGTGTATTTTACCACAATGAAACATAACAATAAAAAATTAGTTATTCATATTCACCATGAAAATAAGAGCTGTTTCCACAAAACTTTCTCTTTTACAATTTGTTACCCCTATAGATGCAACTTGAAATTGGATCTTTGTTATCATCAAAGAAAGGTCAGTGTATGTCTCCCCAGGAATGAGACCACATGGCTAATCCTTTAGGAAGTTGGAGATTATTTAATAGTCTCTCTTACACATGGAATTTCACTAGTTCGCTACCTTTTTCTTTTTTTCAGGAAAGGAGTTCATTACTTCGGAAATGGTATGATCTAATGATTCGAAATAAGGATGACCTTGCCAAGATAATTACAGCTGAAAGTGTAAGTTCGGGGTCCTAATTCGCTCCCCTGAGAAACTGTCCAGGAATTCTCAGACTAAAGCTTGGGGAAGCCACTAACTCCAGTGCTGCTCTGTAGATAAAAAAAAAAGGAATTTCTTGCCTAATGGTCAAATATCAACTAATTATTATTGCCAGGCACAAAGTTTTTCTAGTTAAGCTAGGCACTCATATTTGCTAAAACAAAATTTATATGTTCTAATTTACTCTTTAATAATATGCAGGAATAGGTATGAGTGGAACTATGTGAATTGAATACTGTTTTTCATCATTCCAGTTTTGTTCTATGTGACTGTTTTGGTTGATTTTTCATGGGTTTTTTGTTTTGTTTTTATACATTTTAAAATGTACCAGTAATTTATCTGTAGCTATGATAAATTACTTTACACCATGGTCACAACATTGAAAATATTAGGAGAAAAAAATAGCAGATGCAGTTCTGTCTCCTCTAAAATGACTGAAAATGCAAATAATTATTGTGGTCCAGGGCGGTACATCTGACACACTTATTTCCATCACCATTTGTGATTCCGCTTTCTAAGACTCACTGAGGTTAGAAATTTCTCAACAACCCGTGGGTTTTATAAGGAGTTGTTTCTACTCTGCTCACAGCTTCAAAGAATTTCGAAACAGAGCCATGCTTTTGTTATTGGAAGGTAATGACTGTGTCCTTTTCTGATTGAATTTAGGGAAAGCCACTGAAGGAAGCACAGGGAGAAATTCTGTATTCCGCCTTTTTCCTGGAGTGGTTTTCAGAGGAAGCCCGCCGCGTTTATGGAGACGTTATCTGTACCCCCACAAAGGAAAAGCGGGCCCTGGTCCTCAAGCAGCCTGTTGGTGTGGCCGCTGTCATCACCCCGGTATGTGGCAAGATCTGCCAGGTCCTGGGGCAGGAGACTGAACAGAGACTCAGGAAGATCTGCCACCTGTTCTCAGTTTCATGATTCCTTTGCGGGATGTGGAGGTGTTTCCTGGTCCTCTGGATAATGAGAGATGTGGGGGTGGCGAGTGGGGACACATGTTTCTAATGCCTGCAGACTGAGAGAACCCACAGGAGGACCCAGGGCTTTTCTGACTTGGCATAAAGGCTTCTTCTTGGCATTGACTAGAATGTTTGAAAAGATCCTCTAGTATTTATTTATTTATTTTGTAAGTCTTCAGATACTACGCATTTTTAATGTGTCTTAGTTTTGAGAACATTTTATGCTTAATTTATGGTTATCATCAACAGCAAAGTATCTATGGCAGGCACTGAGCCAGGTTTTGGAGGCAAAAAGGCAAAAAAATAAGATATTGTGTCTGCCTGGGTGGGGCTGCAGTATATGTGCGGAGGCCCAGTGTTCTCTCAGTGGCCAGCCTTTCTTGTACCTGGCTCTCTGAGATCTCATATTAGCTTCTCTGCAGTGTCTGCCAGCTGGTCTCCAGACCGCCATTCTTTGCCTGCTCAGCACAGTTACAGATACCACCCTTGCTGCCTAGACTGACGAGGTTTAATTCAAAGTTCACTGTTTACTAGCTGCGTGACCTTGGGCAAGTTACTTAACTGCTCTGTCTCAGTTTCCCCAAAGTGCAAGTGAGGATAATAATACTAACATCATTGGGTTGTGATGAAATTTAATTAATTATAATTTAAAAGTGCTTAGAACAGTGTCTGGCACAGAATGAGCATTATACAAGTATTTGTCACAATGAAACACTAGTAATATAGATATGTAGTTGTCTACTGACATCTGTCTATAAATATAGAGAAGGAAGTAATAAATCACCTGCCATTTTCAAAATCACCTTTGCTAATATTTTCTCCCCATGGGTCAGTAAACTACAGCCTTTAGGCCACATCCAGCCTGATGCCTGTGTTTGTAAATAAAGTTTTATTGAGACACAAACACCTGTATTCATGTACATATTATCTATGGTTACATCCACATTACAGCCATGGAACTGTACATTCCACAAAGCCTAAAATATTTATTGTCTGGCCCTTTGCAGAATGAGTTTCCTGACCCCTGGTGTAGATAGATTTGTACTGTCTTAAATTCTGAAAATGTTCACTGTCTTTTTGAGCCTTTGTCCTGGAGTCCCTCAAGTTGACAGTGGTGCTCTGAGGGCTCACCTGTGTAGCAGCTTGTGAACTGCTTTGCCTGTCAGTCGTGCAGTGAGATTTGCTGACGGCTTGCTGCCTGTGGACTTTGGGGTGATGCTTCCTCTCACAGCCTCCTCTGTCCTTCTGCCTCCAGTGGAATTTCCCCAGCGCCATGATCACCCGCAAGGTCGGGGCTGCCTTGGCTGCTGGCTGCACCGTTGTGGTGAAACCTGCTGAAGACACACCCTTCTCAGCCCTGGCCCTGGCCGAGGTGAGCCTCAAAGTCCAAACAAGGGTATTGACTGAGGGCAGAAAGAAAGAGTTTCAAAGTCTCCCTCTTTGCCTGCATCTCATGCTAGATGGTAGTGTTTTAACTTACCAGCAATTATTTTAAGTTGGGTGATGCTCTTTTTAGACAAAACAACTGACAAAGGATTTTCTGATGGCCGTAGGCACTATATGTTTTAGGCTACCCCAAAACTGATATCCATCCATCATTTTTATTAAGTAGGCAGTTTTAGTAATATGACTAAAATGTAGGTATTTCTCACATTTAGGGAAACTCTCATTTACCTCTCCCTTCTCCAGTTCAATCCACATTTAGCCAGATCTTGTCATTCCTCTGTTTAAAGCCTCTAATGGCTTCCCATATCACTCAGAGTAAAATCTAAACTTCCTACAGTGGCCTTCAAGGCCCTGTAAGATGCCACCTACCCAACCCCTGTCCCTCTCTGACCTTTCCTGTCACTCTAGAACTCTACCAATCTGCTCTGCCTGGTCTGGCCCCTGCCAGGCTCACCCGTAACTCAGCTTAATACTTGCTTTTCCCTGTTCTTGAAGGTTCTCCCCCGGATATGCATGCCCATGACTCACTTCTTCATGGCCTTACTCAGATGCTATCTTCTCAGCGAGGCCTCCCCTGGCCACCCTATTTGAAAGGCTTTAGTGCTTCTGATCCCCTTTCTCTGCTTTGTTTTTCTTCTCAGAGCACTTAACACCAGCTAAACTTCCAGATATCTCACGCAGTTTTGATAACCATCTGCCCCCACAAGAGTATAAAATGTATGGAGACAGGGACTTGGTCTGTTGTGTTCGCTGATGTTTGCAGAGCCCAGCCCTGTGCTGGACATAGGAGGTGCTCAGGGAATGTTTGTGTGAGGGAGGGAAGGAAGGAGGGAGGGAGGACAGACAAGGGAGGGGAGAGAGGAAGGCATTTTTTTAGATGGGCTGTTAGTTTTCCTTTTACTAATTCTTAAATCCTTGCGATATGTGTACATTACCCTTCTTAGACTCTTGAGGTAGAGTTAACAGTGCTTCCTACAAATTATAATGTTTAGGGCCAGCACTGACCCTACCTGCTTATGAAATTTATTTGAAAGCACACTTCTATATTGATTGGAAAGATTAAGGACCACATTTTTAAAAATCTGTGTAAACTGAGAGATTATTTAGAAGAAAAAAATGCAGCTTCTTAGACCTACAGAAAATAATGGGTTTTGGGGAAGGCCTAGAAACTCCAAGGATTTCCCTGGAGCCTGGGCAAGGTCGGCAGCCCTTGTCTCCATCTTCAAGACAGTCGTGAAGTCCTCGGTTCCCCATTACTAGCATCTTGCTTTAGTGTGGTGCATTCGGTACCAATAGTGAACCAATATTTATACATCATTATGAACCGAAGTCTGTACCTTATTCACACTTCCTTCATTTTCACTTAATGTCCTTTTTCTGTCCAAGGATCCCATCCAGGACACCATATCACATGCCTCCTTAGGCTTCTCTCGGCTGGAACAGTTTCCGCATATTTTAAAATAGTGACCCTGTCTGTCTGTACAATGTTGGGGCTGTAACCATCACATACTATACTTTCTCACTTCGACTTTGCTCAATAAGCAGCTCTACACTTCCTGCTTACCACCACTGCCTGCGTCATGCCTCCCAGTCACTCTGGGGATTCCTCAGGAAGGGCTCACAGAACAATATCCCAGTTCTGAGGTGCTGACATCAGGCTATGCCCAGTGTGCTTATAAATCTACGTTGCTGGATATAAAATCCTTGGTTCACATTTTTTTAACTTGATTATTTTAAATGTATTCTCCATTTTCTTCTGATAAAAGGTATTGCTCTTGCAAAGTCTGATGATAATCTAAGTTTCTTGGCTTTATAAGTCAGCTTGTTCTTTCTGCCTAGATCCCCAAAAGTGGTTTTCTCCTTTATTTTAAAGACCAATAATATCGCTAAAGTATGTCTTTGTGATGCTTGTTTTGGGTCAACACTCGAGGTTTGGAGTGTGCTCTTTCAATGTGTAAGTAGTTTCAGATCTTTTTTAAAAAATCTGGAAAGTTTTCAGGTTTTGTCTCTATGCTTGGTTTGGTTTCCTTATTCAGGAACTCCTGTTACCTTGTGTGTTGAATCTTTGTCACTTTCTCTTGTGTCCTTTTCATCCTTCTCTAATCTTTAAAATCATCTTTTTCACCTACTTTTCTTATAGTACTATTTATATTTATTCGTTCTTCTGTTCCTTCTAGTTTATTTTTCATTTCTGAAGTGATTTTTTTCTCTTATTTCTAATTCTTTCCTTTGTTCCCTCACCTCATTCCTGAAATTTTAAAATTCTGATTCATGTTGTCCTTTTAGATCTTGGTACAATTTTCTTACCATCTTTTACCTCATAGTAAATTGCAGTTTTGGACTGTTTTGTGGGCATTTCTTTCTGGTTTCTGCTTTGTTGTCTCTGAGGATGTTTTTCTGCTCTTTATTCTCTCTCTTTTTTTTTTCTTTTAATAACCTTATATGAGATTTCATTTGTGTTTTTCTGAGAATTTAGCTTACTTTTATATGAAGTTAGTTTTCTTAAATTTCTGGGAGGCCTGGCTAGAGATCGCTTCTCTGCCTGACAGAGAACCTTTCTGTTTCTTGCTCTGTGAAAGTCCCTGGTATCATTCCCTGGGCTCCCTCCTCCCTCATCATGTGGTTCCCAGGTGCTTATTGTGCAGCGAGTCCCTTGCACTCATGTACTGTTTATCGCATTGGGCAATTCCAGCCGCTGTTCCAAGTCCGCCTGCCCTGTGTTCCGTGAACACCTGTGGACTATTTGCGGTTCTCTGTTGTCAGGTCTGTGGGACAGCCTGCTGTCTTCTCAAGAAGGTGATGATACTCCCCAGCTGTGAGTGGTACGTCCGCACCCATTTATAATTTGCAGTTTGTGGAGATACCTTGTCAGCCAGTGTTTTGTGCCTGTCAGCCCATCAATAGCACTATCAGGTAGCAATGCCTAGGGGTGATTACCTGGGCCCACACTGAGCTCCCACAGACATTTCTTTCAGAACCAGTGTTTTGGCTGGACCAGCCCTGGTAGTTGTTATTAGGATCACAAGACACCCTCAGCAATAACCATCAGGGAACTTTGAAATGCAAGGTTTATTACTCACAGATCGTGGAGGATACATGGCATGCCTACGGTCACACAGTGAGGTTTTGCAGATTTGTGTTTTTACTGGTGGATTTAAAATAGAGCAGAATTAAAGCACAGGAAGGCAAAAATAAGTGCCCAAAAACAAGTGGTCAGTTTTCTAAGTCAGCCAGAGTTCTCTAACACAAAAGGAAACTTTATGGGGAGGGTGGTCCTTTATCTAGTTGTATGGCTGGCATGTGTTTATTTGAGATCACCATCTTTGTTTCTCGTCGGTGGGGTTCAGAAGTTAAAATCATTCAGGATATACCTTACCTGAAGAGAATCACCGTGGAAAGAGCATGGTTTCAGGCCAGGCAGCCGTGGGTTAGCCTGGTTCTGTTAACTCCCGAGCGTGTGGCCATGGCACGATTCTTTCTTACTGGGCCACCTTTCCTCACCACTGTGCAGGAGTCACCTGTGGAGAGGCCAGCACCGCTCTGCACGTAGTAGGTGCTCCATAAATGCTCTCTCCACTCTCTCCTTCTGTGGGTGAGCCAAATAACTTTATTCTTAAATTCTCCTCTGATTTACTTAGGAAAGAAATCCAAGGTTGACCTTTCCTTCTTTCCTTCTTTTTAACAGAAGGTGGTATTGAAACTCATACTCCAAGAAATTTTATTTTAATGATGCGTAACAACACATTAATATCACATTACCACTAATAAGAATCTCATTTAAGTTCCAAATATATTCTTATTCTGTCCCCAAAACCAGCTTAGTTTTTTTTTTCCATTACTTTTTGGATTAAAACATCTATTTATTTCTCTTTTCTGTGTTTTCATTTGCTGCCACATGCTTGCTGTTTCTCTCTACAGCTCGCAAACCAGGCTGGAATTCCTCCAGGGGTGTACAACGTCATTCCCTGCTCCCAGAGAAAGGCCAAGGATGTAGGGGAGGCACTTTGCACTCATCCTCTTGTGTCCAAAATTTCCTTCACTGGCTCAACAGCTACTGGAAAGGTATGTGACTCAAGTCTCAAAGAAAACACATGTCATTCTAATATTTCCTCTTTATAGTGTATAAAAATACTATTTCATCTTGATTACCATTTGTAGGAAGATGTCCAGCAGAGTGTTAAAAACTCTGTCCAATACAGTAACATCTGATCATCCTCTGGAGATATTTTGAGTGGAGTACCTCACAGTGACATGACATAGGTTCCTATTTGACAAAAAGTATCAAAGCAGTTGGGCAGTGAAAGTTCCCTTTATTTGTTTTACATGAAGTAGCTGAGAGCTATCCATCCTATCTCCTCAGTTCTAGAATGAAGGTTTCTTTCATACAATTAATGTTGAAATGAATGTCTTAAAATTTAACAAAACTTGTATTTAGCATAAAAGTACAGTAACAGAAAGGATTTTTTTTTGTTTGTTTGAAGGAACTGAAAAGTTCTTACCCCAAAACTTCATGTGTGCTCCTGTGAATAGATTTTTATTTACCCTTTTAAATGTTGAAAAGAGCAAAAGAGCAGAGAACAAAAGTTTTTATTTATGGTATTTCTCTCCAGATAGTATACCTTTTTCTGCTAATACACACACACACACATATATATGTATATGTATATACACTCATACTAGACACATACATGAACACATATCAGATAAAAATAATATAAATCTAATCTGAAAGTTCTTGGGAAACTGTGGTCATTTCTAGATACCATGAGAAGCAGGAAGGAATAAAGCAATTTAATAACTCATCGTGTGTTGTGCCATAAAACTGTGCCCAGGGAGTGGCACTCTGGGAGCCTGCCTTTCATCTATACCAGAAGCAGGAATTTTAGATCCATAAATAGCCTTGATCAGTGGATCTTACAGTGTGAATTTACTCTCAGAGGTTTTAAACGTTACTAGGAAGTAGTCAGAAAAAAAGAGAGGCCTGGGAGAAAGCATTGTAAAACTTTGCTGTTGAAGCTAGAAAAGTTTCCAAGATGCTGGGCAAAGGCCAGCAAATCATTGCTTTTCCTCACTGTGCTTAGCGAACTGTCACTATCTGACAGCTCCCGGGACAATGCGTATCATGTTCCTGCCAAGTCCAACTTGCCTTTTAAATTATTTATCCAAGACAATGATTTACTGCAAGTGGCTTGCAAGGAGAGTGACAGGGATCCTAATGAAGGAATAACTACTCTGAATACCAGGGGCCTCTTCTGAGCTAATATTTATGGAGAATCAGTGGCTGAGCTAATCTTCAGACACAGAATCTTGCCTCTAACTGAACCACAGACAGTGAGCCTTTTCTGGAGATGCCCACCCTGCCCTCACCCCCCTACAGAAGGACCACCCCTCTGGGGCACCTGTGGGCACAGCAACCATGTTTATAGCACATAACACATCGTCTCTTCCCACACAGAGAACTGAGCCACGAGTGACTATCTGACCTAAGGAAAACAGACTCATAAATTGGCCAGCGACCTAAGACAAGTGACCTGGCATAGAGAAATGAGCCAGGCAGTCACAGTCCATCTCTAGGACTTTGGGAACTGAGGTCCTGAGAAGGTTGGCAGTGGGAACCGGAGTAGAAAGGGTTCCTTACACAGTGACAGGAATGCAGGCAGTACTGCAGGGTCATGGCAGCCAGAGCTAGGTTTAGTCTGTCATCCTGAGGACCGAAGGGCAGAACACGTGGCCAGAGGACACAGAGCCAGTGTGTGCAGAGGGAGGACACCTCAAGACAGGTCCTGTGCCCATGACTGGGTAGAGTCAAGTGACCAAAGTGAGCAAAGTCAGGAAGATCAGCGGCCTGGCAGAGAGCATTTCTTAAAACTTCAAAACAGAAATAGCAATCTTGAGTCCAATACAAAAATATGTTTCATTTTAAAACTTGCACTGCTTTGTCAAATAGTAATATTTCAATGAGAATATCATTACTACTATTTAATTGCTGGAACATGGGATGAGTGACATCAGAAACATGGTGGAGTGAGAGATATCTCCAGATTTCTCCCCTTGAAACAACAATAAGCTGAACATCTAAAACTCAACAAAAAAACACCCAAACTGCACACCAGCATATCTGAGCGTGGGATCTACACATAAGAGCTACCACAGGTTAGAACCCCGGGTGTTGGGCAGTGGACTGCAAGAAACAAAGAAACCGCCTCTCACAGCTGGAGCTCCCTGCAGGAGTTGGGGGAGGGGAGAAGGTGTGGCAACTTCTCTGAACAGCCCTGCCTGGGAGTGCTGTGAGCTTCACTCAGCGGCAGTGGGCAGAGACCAGGGCAGAGGGCAGTGAAGCGGGGATGGCAGAGAAGCAACAGTTGATTGTTACCAGCTCCAGTTGCAAAACGCGAGCCTGAGCCACAGCCCACATCCTCCAACCCAGAGGAATCCTGCCCCCTTATCCTCTAAGACCAAACACCACAGAGCCCCAGGGGAATCAGCAAACGCTACCAAAACTGTCGCTAACACTGACAGGGACTGAGACTGAGGGTAGTGAGTGGGATTGAATATTTATAAGGGAAAAAAAAAGGCATTATTAAGACATTGTGTAAAGCAGAGATCCAAGGGGCTTAAATGCCACCTACTGGAAACTAAAAGAAAAATGCCTTCTTAGCAACAAGCTAAAGACAGATTTTTATATAATAAATCTTTCTCGGGGGGAGGGGGGGAAAGCAGAATACACTTCTATTAATGCCCAGGTGGAGAAATGGTCCATTAAGCACCATGAACAACCAAGGTGACAAAGCAGCTCAGAAAGAAAGAGAAAAATCTCTAGAAAATAAGTTTACAAACATAGAAATAACAGACTTAAATGACAGATAATTCAGGATGGTGCTTCTGAAAAAACTCAGTGAGTTCCAAAACGTGTCATATCAACCATTTCAAGAAAAAAAAGCAACTAGATGAGCAGAATGAGTTCTTTAGCAAGGAAATTGAAATCCTTAAAAAGAACAGTATAGATCTTCTGGAGATAAAAAACACACTGCAAGAGTTGAAAAATGAAATCGCAAGCTTGGGGAATAGAGTCGACCAAATGGAGGAAAGGATCAGTGATATTGAAGACAGAAATCTAGAAATAAATCAGAAGGAAGAGAGAGACTGAAGAATGAAAAAGAGTGAACGAGAAATACAAGAACTAGCTGATACCGTCAGGAGAGGAAACTTAAGAATAATGGGCATTACCGAAGGCAAGGAAAAGGAGCAGAGACTAAAAAGCATTTTCAGACAAATGGTTGACAAGAATTTCCCAAATCTAAGGAATGAGCTGGAGCTTGGAATTCAGGAAGTCAACAGAACGCCCAATTATCTCAACCCAAAAAAGGCCTTCACCAAGACATATTGTATTAAATTTATCAAAAATCAGTGATGAAGATAGAATTCTTAAAGCAGTCAGGGAGAAGAAAAAGGTAACTTATAAAGGAAAACCCATTAGATTATCATTGGACTTCTCAGCACAAACCTTATAAGCCAGAAAGGAATGGAATCTAATATTTAAACTATTAAGTGAAAGGAACGACCAGCCAAGAATACTGTATATCCAGTAAAGCTCTCCTTTAGACATGAAGGAGAAATAAAGACCTTTCCAGACATATAAAAATTGAGGGAATTCTCCACCACAAGGCTTGCATTATAGGAAATACTGAAAGGGGTCAGCTCATCTAAAACAAAATGACCAAAAAAAAAAAAGAAAAAAAATACATAACTATGAATAAGGCAGTCGACTAGCAGGCAGATAAAACAAGAAGAACCAGAGGCAAAACCCACAAAAGCCACCAAAATAAAATAAGTAAATAAATAAAAACAGAAACACAAGGACAAGAAAGCAATGGAAACACCAAGCCACCAGAAAGCAAAAGATAAAATGGCTATAAGAAGACCTCATATTTCAATAATCACCTTGAATGTAGATAGACTGAACTCACCAATAAAAGGCACAGAGTTGCAGATTGGATCAAGAATCAAAACCCAACCAGGAGACACATCTTGGCTCCAAAGACAAATATAGACTCAAAGTGAAAGGGTGGAAAATGATATTTCAAGCAAATGGGATTCAGAGAAAAGCAGGATTAGCAGTACTCATATCAGACAAAATAGACTTCAAAATAAAAAAGGTAAAGAAAGATACTGAAAGACATTTCATAATGATAAAGGGAATCAAGCACCAAGAAGATATAACATTTATTAATATCTATGCTCTCAGTCAAGGAGCCCCAAAATATATAGAGCCTTTACTAACAATACTAAGGCAAGAAACCGACCAAAACACTTTCATAGTAGGGGACCTAAATACCCCACCATTTGATATGGACAGATCATCCAAACAAAATCAATAAGGAAATAATATCCTTAAATGACACATTAGACCAACTGGACATAATTGATATTTACAGAGCCTTCCATCCCAAAACAGCTGCTTATACATTCTTCTCTAGTGCACATGGAATATTCTCAAGAATCCACCACATACTGAGACACAGTGATAGCCTCAACAAATATAAGAGGGTTGAAATCATACCAAACATATTCTCTGATCATAATGCTCTGAAACTAGAGATCAACAGCAGAAAGAAATCAGGAAGAACCACAAATACATGGAGATTAAACAACATGCTGCTGAAGAATGGCTATGTCAGAGAAGAAATAAAAAGAGGGATCAAGAGATACATGGAAACGAATGATAATGATAGTACAACATATCAAAACTTTTGGGACATGGCAAAAGTGGTAATAAGAGGAGAGTTCATATCATTACAAGTCTACCCCCCAAAACAAGAACGAGCCCAAATAAACAACACTTCATCTTAAAAAACTAGAAAAGGAAGAACAACTGAAGCCTAAAG